>NC_053389.1:555236150-555310059 GCF_905171765.1 Bufo bufo | reverse complement strand
GCTGGAATGCGCCAAATTGTTTGAAAAAAAAAAACTTCTGATCCATTTCCAGTCTTCAGAGATCACATCTCCCACAGTGCATTGCGCTGGCATCTCAGCCAGATTTGGACCTTACAACTACTTTGTATTATTTAAATCCGGTTCCTCCACCATCTTTGTTCTATCCACCCTTCCATATACTATGTACAGTATGTATAAATCATACAGGCACAGTCTAACCTATGGGCCGAGCATATGTGACACAAACCTCCTGTGATTGCACCACACATGCTTCGGGGACGTGTGAGCTTATCGAACCCTGACAAGTGCTTGGCTCCAGAATTGACATTGCATTCATTAAATCCAGCAGAACAGAGCAGGAAAGGATGACCGGAAACCAGAAAAATTCTGACTGGATGGTATCAGGTGACCTGCGCTGTAATCTGGTAGATGTACAGTAATTGTCTTTAGGCAGTTATTGTTTTGTCCTCGAAACCCCATAAAATCATAATACTTTGTGCATTACCTACAAACTCTGCAATGATGTTGTAGATCGTTGCTTGTAATTTATTTTCACTCTTTGTATATATTTATATTGCTTTTATAATATCAGAATGTAAAAAATAGTTAAGAGCACAGATCAAGGAAAATGATTTCTTTAAAAAAAACTATTTGGTACAGTATGTGGATATTTGCTACCATTTCTGGGGTCCCAAACTACACTTCCTATCCAACTGTAGGAAAAGTGCATATTCTGATAACATCAGGCCACTGCACTGCCCCTTACCACTATAAGGGTGTTATCTGCGGTGAGTTTTCCATTATCTTGCTCCATCAGAGGATCAGACAAATTGGGATCAGACATTTTAATCCCCATCTGTTTAAATGGGTGCCCCATAGCATCATTTATGCTCAACTAAAGGGGTTCTCCGGGAAAATGGTCGCCAGCAACTTGTCCTAGAATGTGAGCAGGACTAGTTGCCCCCACTAGCGGAGCTGCCTAGGTGGGGGGTAAGGGGGGGCCTCAATACACACTACGCTGCTCTACAATATATGGTAATTATGTGATCCTGCCTGTGATAGGCCATCATGGCTGAGCAGCCTGACAGGAAAACTCACTAATATGTAGTATATTCAAGAGCCCATGTGTAGTGAGACCCTGCCTATCACCTCCTGAGCAGCTCTGCAAGTGGAGCCAACCAGGCTTGCACACGTTCTAGGACAGGTTTCTTGTGGCCCTTTTAAATAATTTTGGGAAAACCCCTTTAAGGTCATTTTGCAGAGTCTGATATTTCAGGCAATAATCAAGAATGAACAAAACATTCCCGATAATTACCTGATTGTCAGAGGAGATGAGGGCTGCATTTACATTTCCAGCAATCATTTCTACTGTATGGGGAAGTGGCAATTGCTTGTCCCTTAAAAAACACTATCAGCTGCACAAGAACAAAGATTTTTGGTGCCAGTTGAAAGACAAGATAGCCCGATGAACGAGTGATTGCTGCCACCTTTTACACAGGCCAATGATCTTGAACGAGTGTTTATACAAATGATCGGCCTGATTATTACAGTGTTCCATTTGTATCTGTAATTCAGTCTGTTTAACACTTTTTTTTACAGTTCATAGTGGAGCTACAGTTATGATCTAAAGTATATGTTTTGATTAATTGCTTATTATTATTATTATTTATTATTAAAGTGCCATTCATTCCATAGCGCTGTACATATGATAAGCGGTGCACATACATAATACAGACAATTGCACTAGGCATAAACAAGATAAGTTACAAAATGGTACAGAAAGAGAGAGGGCCTTGCCCGGGAGGGCTTACGGTCTACATGGTATGGGAGAAGGACACAGTAGGCATTATTGGGAATGGTTATGTGCTATTTTATTCATTGTTGGCTGACTGAGTTTTGTTCCATCAATGACTGCAGCTTAGACCTCTAATGGGAGTGTGAAATAGTCTTTGAGTGCCTTCACAAGAAAACTCTGCAAGAAAATCGTCAACATCAAGACTTCCACCATGTTTTCCTATGGCGAACTGATTCTGAAGTGAAAAAAAATTGATTTTCTTGCAGATTTTTCTGCAACGTTTTCTACTGCAGAATCAGTTTGCTATCGATTTGAATGGAGAGATTCTCATACAGGAAAACTGCACCAAAATCTGCACCACACTTCATACCAGAGAATCTGGAACAAGTCTGCAGATTTTCTGCAGCACGTGAAGGCACCCTTGGGGTAGGTTCACATCGTTTTTGGAGAAGATTTTAAGTCAAATTTTCTGCAGGTTTTCCAGCCAAAGCCAGAAGTGGATCCAACAGGAAGGAGAAACTCTTTCCTTTATATTTCTGATTTATTTGTAATCCACTTCTGGCTTTGGCTGAAAAACCTGCAGGAAAATCTGTATCAAAACCTTCTCCAAAAAACTCCATGTGAACCAACCTTAAAGTCTGGCTGTACATGTTCAGAAAATATGATGCAGTTTTGAAGCCATAACAAAGTGTGTATCATAAAGGGATTCTTAAGAGAAAGATAGTGTAAGGGTACAGACATACGTTCAGGTTGTTTAAAGCAGTTTTTTGGACATATAGAACTTCTCCACTTTTTTATTTACTCCTTCTCTGCATAAAAAAAAACAATTCTACATTTCCTCTTTTGTGAATCCACACCTGGGTTTAAAACTGCATCTGAAAACCTGATCAAAACCATACCATGTACAGGTAGCCTTAATACACCATCTGTCTCATGAGAGGCTAAACAGCACAATAAAAATGCCATCCACCATGAAGAAAAAATAAAAAATAAACTCTGTATATACTCACTAGTAATGTTCAGCTTCTTTTTTTTTTTTTTTCTGATCATGCTTTATTTTGAAAAAAATAAAATAAAAAGCCACTGACCCCCCCCCCCCCCCCCAAAAAAAAACACCCCAAGTTTCAGGAAAATGGCACAACATATTCTACTGATGGTGGCTTGTCTTTTTATATTAAATTTATATCTGTGTGCAGCATAAAAAAAAAAGACACAATGGCAGGAAAAATACATCAAATAATGTGTCCTTTTTCCTCAAAATAATATGTATGAAATGACCAAAGCAGAGGAACTGACTTTGTTGCCCATGGCAGCCAATCAGAGCTGAGTGTCATTTGAAAGCTGCACTGTGATAGGTTGCTATCGGCAACTTGGTCTGTTTCTCTATAAAACAGATTCATAACTGGAGGCCATTATAATGCTCTCTATTTTAGCTAAAAAAAATGAATGTGTAGCTGATTTCAAGGCATTAAAACGTTTATCCACTGCCTGCTTAAACTCATGAAACAAGTCAATTTCTTATCCTAGCATGCCTATAGCAGCCTCCATGCTGTCTAATGGTGCTGTGTGTAAATGAGCTTCTGTGTCTATATTGTCTAAGATGGTGGCAGTCAAATGATTCATCCACATAATTGCCTATTCTGCTGTGCCCTCTATTGCACAGACATCTGTCTCAAAACATGAATTCAAAAGATTTGAGTATGAATAAACTTACACAGGCTAAGTGAATAAATATATTTACTAAGTGTGATTAAATATAAGATAATAATAAAAAGTAAATACACTACTAGCTTAAATATGTCATATGGGGTGAAATTACATCGATCATGCTATAACTCATGGCTGTCTACCACATTATAACACATGACTGACACCCCAGGGTGTACAAGAGTTAGGGCAAATCAATACTTACATCCTACCATGATGAATTTCTAGGTGGAGTCCCCCGAATATATGTGTGTCACAGAGTTTAAACTTTTTACCCCTCCTCCAGTGTGCAGCACGCATGTCTCTGAGATCACTCAGGAATGTGATCTTATCAGCACAATGGGGAATGGGTATTACAGTAAAAGGCACATCATTACACAGAATGATAATAATCACAGAATGGTAATAATAAAAGGGAATAGAATTAAAGGGACAAAACCAATCAGTACTTAAAAATACCCTTATAATACAGTATCAAAAAGTGCATACTTGCCAAGTCTCCTGGAACACCTCCCAGATTCTCTGAAGAATTGGCAAATTTCCCAAAGTTCAGCCCTCATTCTGAATAGTGGCGGGATGCTATGTGATAAGATGCAGTCCCAGTATCCAAACACAAATTGAGGGCTGAGGCCTTGTGATGTAAGTATGGTAGGGGTACAATAAAGAGGCATGGTTTTGTGAATGGGTGTCTAAACCAGGGGAAAAAAATCACTCTTAAATCTTTGGCTTCAGTCATCAGAAAAGTTGGCAAGTATATGAAAGAGTTCAATGAAGGCGCAAATACAGGAAACTCTGTTGCCTACCCTGTGCCCACACTGAATGCCTTCAGCACCTGTGCAGTAGAGGATGTGGCAGGCGCAGCACTATGAAATGCCTTTTGCGCTGTGGCATTAGAAGAATTTTGATATCTCAGACTTTTAGTCTAACCAGATTGTCTATTACTCTGTAATTCCTCTAACGCCGTTCTATGGAAACACACCAAATGCTTAAAATAACTTCTTTATTAACTTCAATTTTTCTTCATATATAACACTGCTGCCTTTGCAGCAGATAGTCCATGTACAAAACACGTGTTGAAAAGATATCACAAAATGGCGGTATGCATAAGATGGTGGTTCAACTGTTTAATCTTGTCATTCAACGTAAAATGGTGGATATATTTCTCTCTTGAGTATCTGTACTCTCACTTTAAGTTATTTAAGCACTTTATGATCTCTCTGAGAGGTATATTTAATAGTTCACTTGCAGTATGCAGTTAGTAGTGACTATTTGCAGATTGGTTTAGTATGATCTGGTATGGTTTTATGCAATTTGGATTTCAATACGGAATCTGAATGCTTGCAATTTGGATTTGCAATTGTATGGTTGCAATTGGTGGAACTGTAAGTAAACACATATATATCTAGTCAGTATACAGTTCTAAACATAATACTAACAATAGGAACATTATATAACTGTTCTAAATACCTATTTTGGCCTCTTGTTCCCATAAACCTCAGCTCTCAGTGGAGTGAATGACTCTTCAGCTTCTGTCTCTGATGAATAATGATTCTAGCAGCAGGAGCTGGGGGAATTCCCAGACAGGCTGTCTGTGGTTGGTGAAAACTCTTGCTGTGTGAGAAGCTGGCTGTGATTGGTATAGACTTCTGCCCAGCAACAACAGATTAACACTATGCTTTCTGTTGTTTCTGCTGTGTCACTGAGCTTACCTTACATTACAAAATGAATCTTAAAGGCATATTATATTTTTCTGCTTCTGTGAACACAAAATATAACAGTTATGACATCCAAAACATGATGTCACAGTAAATAACTCTGCTTTTGTCTTTAACACATAAACATAGGAACTGTATTAAGGCTGTTGGCAGGTCTAGCTGTATACACATATAAGCTATACTAGCAACCTAGGACAGGTTTTAGCTGACCAGCTACAGAGGATGTAGCCAGGGAGACAGTCACATGGTAAAATCACATGACCACCAACATCTTGGGACACAAGTCTGTTTTATATGGCACCCATAAGCAGCAAGGGACTTTTACAGGCATGCTGGAGAAAGCAATGGATCTTTTTACTATTTGATATGCCATTGCACATCAGTATATGGCATTATAAAAGTCTAAGCAGAATTCGTACAACCCCTTTAAGACCATCTCTACCATTTGCTAGGAACAAAGAGCGGATAGATGTGATGAGTATAGGATGCCAAACATAGAATGTTTTTTAAACTCTATATGAAGCATGTCAAAAAGATCCATAGGTACTTACACTTTTCAGACCAAGGGTAAAAAACAAAATCTGTTGCTACAATAATGTTTTGCCATGACATTGCTGCCAGTATTTAACCACCTCCGGACCGCTGTACGCACAGACGCGTCCTGGAGGTGGTTGATTCATTCCTCCTGGACGCGCCGGCGCGTCCTCTCGCGAGACGCGAGATTTCCTGTGAACGCGCGCACACAGGCGCGCGCGCTCACAGGAACGGAAGGTAAGAGAGTTGATCTCCAGCCTGCCAGCGGCGATCGTTCGCTGGCAGGCTGGAGATGTGTTTTTTTTAACCCCTAACAGGTATATTAGACGCTGTTTTGATAACAGCGTCTAATATACCTGCTACCTGGTCCTCTGGTGGTCCCCTTTGTTTGGATCGACCACCAGAGGACACAGGCAGCTCAGTAAAGTAGCACCAAGCACCACTACACTACACCCCCACTGTCACTTATTAACCCCTTATTAGCCCCTGATCACCCCTGATCACCCCATATAGACTCCCTGATCACCCCCCTGTCATTGATTACCCCCCTGTCATTGATCAACCCCCTGTAAAGCTCCATTCAGACGTCCGCATGATTTTTACGGATCCACTGATGGATGGATCGGATCCGCAAAACGCATCCGGACGTCTGAATGAAGCCTTACAGGGGCGTGATCAATGACTGTGGTGATCACCCCATATAGACTCCCTGATCACCCCCCTGTCATTGATTACCCCCCTGTAAAGCTCCATTCAGATGTCCGCATGATTTTTACGGATGCACTGATAGATGGATCGGATCCGCAAAACGCATCCGGACGTCTGAATGAAGCCTTACAGGGGCATGATCAATGACTGTGGTGATCACCCCATATAGACTCCCTGATCACCCCCCTGTAAAGCTCCATTCAGATGTCCGCATGATTTTTACGGATGCACTGATAGATGGATCGGATCCGCAAAACGCATCCGGACGTCTGAATGAAGCCTTACAGGGGCATGATCAATGACTGTGGTTATCACCCCATATAGACTCCCTGATCACCCCCCTGTCATTGATTACACCCCTGTCATTGATCACACCCCTGTAAAGCTCCATTCAGATGTCCGCATGATTTTTACGGATGCACTGATAGATGGATCGGATCCGCAAAACGCATCCGGACGTCTGAATGAAGCCTTACAGGGGCATGATCAATGACTGTGGTTATCACCCCATATAGACTCCCTGATCACCCCCCTGTCATTGATTACACCCCTGTCATTGATCACACCCCTGTAAAGCTCCATTCAGATGTCTGCATGATTTTTACGGATGCACTGATAGATGGATCGGATCCGCAAAACGCATACGGACGTCTGAATGAAGCCTTACACGGGCGTGATCAATGACTGTGGTTATCACCCCATATAGACTCCCTGATCACCCCCCCCCGTCATTGATCACCCCCCTGTCATTGATCACCCTCTGTAAGGCTCCATTCAGACATTTTTTTGGCCCAAGTTAGCGGAATTATTTTTTTTTTTTCTTACAAAGTCTCATATTCCACTAACTTGTGTCAAAAAATAAAATCTCACATGAACTCACCATACCCCTCACGGAATCCAAATGCGTAAAATTTTTTAGACATTTATATTCCAGACTTCTTCTTACGCTTTAGGGCCCCTAGAATGCCAGGGCAGTATAAATACCCCACATGTGACCCCATTTCGGAAAGAAGACACCCCCAGGTATTCTGTGAGGGGCATATTGAGTCCATGAAAGATTTAAATTTTTGTCCCAAGTTAGCGGAACGGGAGACTTTGTGAGAAAAAAATAAAAAATATCAATTTCCGCTAACTTGTGCCAAAAAAAAAAAATTCTATGAACTCGCCATGCCCCTCATTGAATACCTTGGGGTGTCTTCTTTCCAAAATGGGGTCACATGTGGGGTATTTATACTGCCCTGGCATTCTAGGGGCCCCAAAGCGTGAGAAGAAGTCTGGTATCCAAATGTCTAAAAATGCCCTCCTAAATGGAATTTGGGCACCTTTGCGCATCTAGGCTGCAAAAAAGTGTCACACATCTGGTATCGCCGTACTCAGGAGAAGTTGGGGAATGTGTTTTGGGGTGTCATTTTACATATACCCATGCTGGGTGAGAGAAATATCTTGGTCAAATGCCAACTTTGTATAAAAAAATGGGAAAAGTTGTCTTTTGCCAAGATATTTCTCTCACCCAGCAAGGGTATATGTAAAATGACACCCCAAAACACATTCCCCAACTTCTCCTGAATACGGCGATACCACATGTGTGACACTTTTTTGCAGCCTAGGTGGGCAAAGGGGCCCATATTCCAAAGAGCACCTTTAGGATTTCACTGGTCATTTACCTACTTACCACACATTAGGGCCCCTGGAAAATGCCAGGGCAGTATAACTACCCCACAAGTGACCCCATTTTGGAAAGAAGACACCCCAAGGTATTCCGTGAGGGGCATGGCGAGTTCCTAGAATTTTTTATTTTTTGTCACAAGTTAGTGGAAAATGCTGATTTTTTATTTTTTTTTTTTTCATACAAAGTCTCATATTCCACTAACTTGTGACAAAAAATAAAAACTTCCATGAACTCACTATGCCCATCAGCGAATACCTTGGGGTCTCTTCTTTCCAAAATGGGGTCACTTGTGGGGTAGTTATACTGCCCTGGCATTCTAGGGGCCCAAATGTGTGGTAAGGAGTTTGAAATCAAATTCTGTAAAAAATGACCTGTGAAATCCGAAAGGTGCTCTTTGGAATATGGGCCCCTTTGCCCACCTAGGCTGCAAAAAAGTGTCACACATCTGGTATCTCCTACTCAGGAGAAGTTGGGGAATGTGTTTTGGGGTGTCATTTTACATATACCCATGCTGGGTGAGAGAAATATCTTGCAAAAGACAACTTTTCCCATTTTTTTATACAAAGTTGGCATTTGACCAAGATATTTATCTCACCCAGCATGGGTATATGTAAAAAGACACCCCAAAACACATTCCTCAACTTCTCCTGAATACAGAGATACCAGATGTGTGACACTTTTTTGCAGCCTAGGTGGGCAAAGGGGCCCATATTCCAAAGAGCACCTTTCGGATTTCACAGGTCATTTTTTACAGAATTTGATTTCAAACTCCTTACCACACATTTGGGCCCCTAGAATGCCAGGGCAGTATAACTACCCCACAAGTGACCCCATTTTGGAAAGAAGAGACCCCAAGGTATTCGCTGATGGGCATAGTGAGTTCATGGAAGTTTTTATTTTTTGTCACAAGTTAGTGGAATATGAGACTTTGTATGAAAAAAAAAAAAAAAAAAAATCATCATTTTCCCCTAACTTGTGACAAAAAATAAAAATTCTAGGAACTTGTCATGCCCCTCACGGAATACCTTGGGGTGTCTTCTTTCCAAAATGGGGTCACTTGTGGGGTAGTTATACTGCCCTGGCATTCTAGGTGCCCAAATGTGTGGTAAGGAGTTTGAAATCAAATTCTGTAAAAAATGACCTGTGAAATCCGAAAGGTGCTCTTTGGAATATGGGCCCCTTTGCCCACCTAGGCTGCAAAAAAGTGTCACACATCTGGTATCTCCGTACTCAGGAGAAGTTGGGGAATGTGTTTTGGGGTGTCATTTTACATATACCCATGCTGGGTGAGAGAAATATCTTGGCAAAAGACAACTTTTCCCATTTTTTTTATACAAAGTTGGCATTTGACCAAGATATTTATCTCACCCAGCATGGGTATATGTAAAATGACACCCCAAAACACATTCCTCAACTTCTCCTGAATACAGAGATACCAGATGTGTGACACTTTTTTGCAGCCTAGGTGGGCAAAGGGGCCCATATTCCAAAGAGCACCTTTCGGATTTCACAGGTCATTTTTTACAGAATTTGATTTCAAACTACTTACCACACATTTGGGCCCCTAGAATGCCAGGGCAGTATAACCACCCCACAAGTGACCCCATTTTGGAAAGAAGAGACCCCAAGGTATTTCGTGATGGGCATAGTGAGTTCATAGAAGTTTTTATTTTTTGTCACAAGTTAGTGGAATATGAGACTTTGTAAGAAAAAAATAAATAAATAAATAAATCATTTTCCGCTAACTTGTGACAAAAAATAAAAAGTTCTATGAACTCACTATGCCCATCTGCGAATACCTTAGGGTGTGTACTTTCCGAAATGGGGTCATTTGTGGGGTGTTTGTACTGTCTGGGCATTGTAGAACCTCAGGAAACATGACAGGTGCTCAGAAAGTCAGAGCTGCTTCAAAAAGCGGAAATTCACATTTTTGTACCATAGTTTGTAAACGCTATAACTTTTACCCAAACATTTTTTTTTATCAAAGACATGTAGAACAATAAATTTAGAGCAAAATTTATATATGGATGTCGTTTTTTTTGCAAAATTTTACAACTGAAAGTGAAAAATGTCATTTTTTTGCAAAAAAAACGTTAAATTTCGATTAATAACAAAAAAAGTAAAAATGTCAGCAGCAATGAAATACCACCAAATGAAAGCTCTATTAGTGAGAAGA
Source organism: Bufo bufo (assembly GCF_905171765.1). Taxonomy (NCBI): domain Eukaryota; kingdom Metazoa; phylum Chordata; class Amphibia; order Anura; family Bufonidae; genus Bufo; species Bufo bufo. The sequence continues at coordinate 555,299,755 of NC_053389.1, read as the reverse complement.
AAATGAGGTAAAATTCATTTGGGTGGTAAGTTGCATGACCGAGCAATAAACGGTGAAAGTAGTGTAGGTCAGAAGTGTAAAAAGTGGCCTGGTCTTTCAGGGTGTTTAAGCACTGGGGGCTGAGGTGGTTAAGTGGGTTTTCTGCTGCTTGCAAACTTATGTTGTAAATAGGGTTGAGCAAACCCGAACTGTAAAGTTCGGGTTCGTACCGAACTTTAGAATTTTTGGACCCCGGACCCAAACCAGAACATTTCCGTAAAAGTTAGGGTTCGGTGTTCGGCGCTTTCTTGGCGCTTTTTGAAAGGCTGCAGAGCAGCCAATCAACAAGTGGTTAACTGTCTGACCTTAGAAGCCATCACAGCCATGACTACTAATGGAATAGCTGTGATTGGCCAGAGCAGCATGTGACCCAGGCTCTATATAAGCTTCAGTCACGTAGCGCTGCACGTCACTCTGCTGTTACAAGTGGAGGGAGAGGATGCTGCTGGACTTGTGATTTCAGGGAGAAAATATAAGAGAATCTAACTCAGCGATCTACAGAGAAATAGTTGTGTGGGTGCAGGGCACAATTGTTTTACCCTGCCCTGAGCTCATTGACCAAAATAAACTTACTTTTACAATTCTGTTAGTAAGGTGGGCAGCGGCGGCCATTTTATGCAAGCTCAGTGCACCAGCACTGCATCTGAGCTTTTGGGACATTGCAAATCACCATTTTTTTTTGTCAAACTACAACATCTGGATTAGACAGTGTGCAATTTAAGGTAGAAATACACCAATCATTTTCTGGGGCTTTAAAAACACACTTCCCCCCCCCCCCCAAAAACTGTATTTTCCTGATCTGCAAGTGTTAAATTCAAGTTTAATATATATATATAGCTTTCATATTCTGTTACAAAAAAAACCACTTTTTAGGCAATCTACAACATCTGGACTAGTCAGTGTGCAATTTAAAGGGCTTCTGTCACCCCACTAAACTTTTTTTTTTTTTTTGGCTTACTTATAATCCCCACACTGCGATTTATGCCTACATAATCTAATTAATCATTTTGGTCCGGTAGATTTTGTTTAAAACATACTTTTAAAATATGCAAATTACCTTGCTACCAGCAAGTAGGGCGGCTACTTGCTGGTAGCAGCCGCATCCTCCAATCCTAAAGACGCCCCCTCCGCATGTTGATTGACAGGGCCAGGGAACGGAATAGTTCTCTGCTGGCCCTGCCTGTTTGCATTCAAAATCTGGCGCCTGCGCCGCGGCCGAACCTGTCTTCAATCGGCGAAGGCGCACTGAGAGGCGGCCGCTCCATCCTCAATGCGCCTGGTGTAGATGTGACGTCATCGGCACAGGCGCATTGAGGATGGAGCGGCCGAGCGAGCGGCCGCCTCTCAGTGCGCCTGCGACGATTGAAGACAGGTACGGCCGCGGCGCAGGTGCCAGATTTTGAATGCAAACAGGCAGGGCCAGCAGAGAACGATTCCGTTCCCTGGCCCTGTCAATCAACATGTGGAGGGGGCGTCTTTAGGATCGGAGGATGCGGCTGCTACCAGCAAGTAGCCGCCCTACTTGCTGGTAGCAAGGTAATTTGCATATTTTAAAAGCATGTTTTAAACAAAATCTACAGGACCAAAATGATTAATTAGATTATGTAGGCACAAATCGCAGTGTGGGGATTATAAGTAAGCAAAAAAAAAAAAAAAAAGTTTAGTGGGGTGACAGAAGCCCTTTAAGCTAGAAATACACCCATCATTTTCTGGGGTTTAAAAAACACACTTTTTTTTCCAAAAAACTGTATTTTTCTGATCGGCAAGGGTTAAATTCAAGTTTAAAATATACAGCTTTCATATTCTGTTACCAAAAAAACACTTTTTGGCAATCTACAACATCTGGATTAGTCAGTGTGCAATTTAAGCTAGAAATACACCCATCATTTTCTGGGGTTTGAAAAACACACTATTTTCCTGATCTGCAAGTGTTAAATATATACAGCTTTCATATTCTGTTACCAAAAAAACCCTTTTTTTTTGGCAATCTACAACATCTGGATTAGTCCGTGTGCAATTGTCACGGCTGTATGTGAGCAACAAGAGTATACACAGTAAAAAGAGCTACTGAACGGACCCAAACTAGGGAGGATAAAGGGTGACCCCTGTCAGAACCTCAAAGCTCTCCCTATGCTGCTAAAGCACATGCCCGGATCCAAATGGCGGAACGAGGCATGCCCACGTACCTAAGACTGATGACCACTGTAACCCCTACAATAGTGGAAGGGGCACGGCCACCGGTGCCCTGCTCAGTATATGGAGGGAACCGTGGCCACCTCAGATCCAGTCAGAAAATAACCAGGTACACAACAATGTCTGCACACTTAGCTGAAGGTGCTGCAGCCGCAGAGAAGACGGATCCAAGGACAGCTGGCAATATCCGGAGTGCTTGCTGCAGCAGAACACAGGTCCAGTGAACTGATAGCTACAAGTGAAGATACTCAAGCAAGAGCTACAACTGAAATGAGAAATATAATCCACGCCCTACAATAGGAGGAGGGGTGATTTAAAGGCAGGGAAATCAACCGCAGGAGGAACAGCTGGGAGGAAGGAAACAGAAAGTAAAGACTTCATCACAGGGGCGGAGAAACAGAGCAGTGAGAACTCCTCCAAACTCTAGTAGTGACATCATCACAGGGGTGGAGAAACAGAGCTGTGAGAACATCTCAAAGCTCTGGTAGTGACAGTACCCCCCCCCTCTACGGGTGGACTCCGGACACCCAGGACCCACCTTCTCAGGATGAGCCCTATGAAATGCCCTGATGAGGTGAGTGGCGTTAATGTCCGACACCGGAACCCACATCCTCTCCTCAGGACCATAACCCTTCCAATGAACGAGGTACTTAAGAGAACCGCGGACAATGCGAGAGTCCACAATTCTGGAAACCTCCATCTCCAGATTGCCATCAACCAAAATCGGAGGAGGAGGCAAAGAGGAGGGTACCGTGGGCTGGACATATGGTTTTAAGAGAGATCTGTGAAATACATTATGTATCTTCCAAACCCGTGGAAGATCAAGACGGAAGGCAACAGGATTGATGACTGACAAGATTTTATAAGGCCCAATAAACTTGGGACCCAATTTCCAGGAGGGAACCTTCAGTTTAATATTTCTTGTAGACAACCACACCAGATCACCCACATTCAGGTCCGGACCAGGCACACGTCTCTTATCAGCCACACGCTTATACTTCTCACTCATCTTTCTAAGATTACTCTGAATCTTTTGCCAAATGGTAGACAAAGACGAGGAAAATCTCTCCTCCTCAGGTAAACCAGAAAGAGCCCCTCCCGAGAATGTCCCAAACTGCGGATGGAACCCATATGCACCAAAGAATGGTGACTTATCAGAAGATTCCTGACGACGGTTGTTCAGAGCAAACTCAGCAAGAGGGAGAAATGAACACCAATCCTCCTGGTTCTCTGCCACAAAACAGCGCAAATATGTCTCCAGATTCTGATTGAGGCGCTCAGTCTGACCATTCGACTGCGGGTGAAAAGAAGAAGAGAAGGACAGCCGAACCCCCAGGCGAGAACAGAAAGCCTTCCAGAACCTGGACACAAACTGCGTGCCTCTATCGGAAACAATATCAGAGGGAATGCCGTGCAATTTAACAATATGGTCGACAAAAGTGTCACGGAACCATGAACCAGACGTACAACAAGAGATAAGTGAAAATAAGAAGGCTTTATTGCAAATCAAGCTATAAAGCAAAAGTCCAAACGGATGGTGAAACCGAAGCAGAGTCTTTGTGTAGCCAGAGGTCAGGAAACCGGAAGGGTAGTCAGACGAAACCAGGATCAGGAACCAGCAGGGAAGTCAGACGAAGCCAGGATTAGGAACCAGAAGCAGCAGCAGTCTTAGAAGCATGTGAACACAAGAGGACCAAGCAAGGAACTGACGCCACAGACCTCCTATATATATGAGCTAGGCATCCAGCTCCTCCCAGTGGGAAGGAGGAGCCGCGGGGTGGAAGGCTACAAGAAACCCAGAAACCAAGATGGCCGCCAGCACATGTCAAACGAGGGAGAACAGCAAGAAGGTAAGACCATGACAGTACCTCCCCCTCAAGGGCCCCTCCTCCGCGGAGCAAAAAACGGTTACTGAGGGAAGCGTGCGTGGAAGGCTCGGAGCAAGGCAGGAGCATGGACATCTGCGGAGGGAACCCAGGAACGCTCCTCTGGACCATAACCACGCCAATGGACCAAAAACTGCACCCGACCGCGGACCAGGCGTGAGTCCAGGATATTGCTCACCTCATACTCCTCACGATTGCCCACTTGGACCGGACGAGGCCGAGGAACCGAGGAAGTGAAACGATTACACACCAGTGGCTTCAACAGGGAGACATGAAACACGTTGGAGATCCGCATGCCAGGAGGAAGCGCAAGGGCATAGGCTACCGGGTTTACCCTGCGAAGCACACGGAAGGGACCAACAAAGCGAGGAGCCAGCTTGGGAGTGGGCACTCGAAGGTTGAGGTTGCGGGTGGACAACCATACACGGTCTCCGACCTGGTAGGAAGGAGCAGGCGCTCGTCTGTGATCAGCCTGGAGTTTCTGGCGCTGCGCAGAGACCTCAAGGGACTTCTGGATCTGTAACCAAGAAGCACGTAGGACGGAAAGGTGATCCTCCACAGCAGGAATATCCTGGGGAGAGAATACCTCCGGTAAGACGGCAGGTTGGAACCCATAATTGGCCAAGAAGGGAGACGTCCCAGAGGAAGAGTTCACCGCCGTGTTCCTGGCAAACTCAGCCCAAGGCAGGAGGTCAACCCAATTGTCTTGGTGATCGGAGACATAGCAACGAAGGAATTGCTCCAAGGCCTGATTGGATCGTTCTGCGGCCCCATTGGACTGAGGGTGGTAGGCCGAGGAGAAGGAGAGATGAATCCCCAACTGGGAGCAAAAGGCGCGCCAGAACCTGGACACAAACTGACTCCCCCGATCCGACACAATCTCCTTGGGCAAACCGTGCAACCGGAGGACCTCCCTGGCAAAAATCGTGGCCAACTCTTGTGCAGAGGGTAACTTCTTGAGAGGAACACAGTGGCACATTTTGGAAAACCGATCCACAATCATGAGAATGACCGTATGGCCTCGGGATGCAGGGAGGTCCACAATGAAATCCATCCCCAGGTGTGACCATGGGCGCTCCCCGGTAGCTATGGGTTGCAGAAGCCCCAACGGAAGGTGCCGAGGAGACTTACTCTGGGCACAAACGGAGCATGCCGCTACATATGTGGCGATGTCGGAACGTAGGGAAGGCCACCAGAACAGACGTGAAACAGCCCAGGACAGCTGATTCTTTCCAGGATGCCCCGCGGTCTTGGAGTTCTGGTAGGTTCGCAACAACCGAGTGCGCAACTCCTCAGGCACAAAACATCTGCCGTTGGGTCTCCCAGAGGGAGCACCAGATTGAGCCGCCAAAATCTGCTCACCCAGAGGAGAGGTCAGGCTGGTGCGAATGGCGGCCAAGATCTGATTCGGAGGTATGACCGAGGTCGGAATCGACTCCTCCCTGGACAGCTCGGAGTACTGCCGTGATAAGGCATCCGCCCTGATGTTCTTGGAACCGGGTAGGTAGGAGACCACGTAATTAAAACGTGACAAGAACAGAGCCCATCTGGCCTGACGTGGTGTCAATCTCTTGGCCTCAGAAAGGTAGGTCAGATTCTTGTGGTCCGTCAGGATGAGAACCGGAACCACCGACCCTCGAGCAAGTGCCTCCATTCTTTAAGGGCCTGCACGATGGCCAATAACTCCCTGTCACCAATCTGATAGTTGCACTCCGCGGGAGACAGTTTCCGGGAGTAAAACCCACAAGGAAGCAGAGGACCCTCTGGTGTTCTACGCTGAGACAGAAGGGCGCCTACTCCCGTCTCAGACGCGTCCACCTCGAGGACAAAGGGCAACCCAGGGTTGGGATGCGACAGAATGGGAGCCGACACAAAGGCGGATTTTAGGGTCTCAAAAGCTATGATGGCCTCGAGCGGCCAGACCTGGGAATTACTGCCCTTCCTGGTCAGATCCGTGAGAGGCTTGGCCAGCATGGAAAAGTCCCTGATGAACTTCCGATAATAATTGGCGAAGCCCAAAAATCGCTGCAGGGAACCAAGACCACTGGGCTGGGACCACTGTAAGACAGCCGAAACCTTCTCAGGATCCATGGAGAACCCCTCAGCGGAAATGATGTACCCTAAGAAAGTTACCTGGGATCGGTGAAATTCGCATTTCTCAAGCTTACCGAACAGCTTGTTCTCTCGTAACCGTTGCAACACTCGTCTGACATCCAGAATGTGGGCCTCCATGGATTCAGAATATACCAAGATGTCATCCAAATAGACCACCACACACTGCTGCAACAGGTCACGGAAAACATCGTTGATGAATTCCTGAAAGACTGCGGGCGCATTGCACAACCCAAAGGGCATAACCAAGGATTCATAATGACCGGTCCTGGTGTTAAACGCGGTCTTCCACTCATCGCCCGCCTTGATCCTTACCAGGTTATATGCCGCCCTCAGGTCGAGCTTGGTAAAGACCGTGGCCCCTTTAAGGCGATCGAACAGCTCGGAAATCAAGGGTATCGGGTAAGCGTTCTTGATCGTGATGCGATTGAGACCCCTGTAATCGATGCAAGGCCTCAACTCACCGCCCTTCTTTTTCACAAAGAAAAATCCAGCCCCTGCCGGGGACGAGGATTTGCGAATGTGTCCGCGTGAAAGCGCCTCCCTCACGTACTCCTCCATGGCCTCATTCTCCGCTACCGACAGTGGATAGACCTTGCCACGGGGAGGAACGGCACCAGATTGTAACTCTATGGCACAATCGTATGGGCGGTGCGGAGGTAGGGCAACCGCACGCACCTTATCGAATACATCCCGGTACTCCTCGTATTCAGGAGGCAACAGAGAGTCCGAGGAAGTGCACAGCAACTTGGCAGGCCCATGGATGCAACTAGCCCCACACTGCGGTGACCACGAGAGGATCTCGGCCGATCTCCAATCGAAAGTCGGATTATGCTTCTGGAGCCAGCGGTACCCCAAGACCACCGAGTAGTGTGGAGACGAAATAACCTGGAGGCAGACCGACTCTCTGTGAACGGCACCAATGGCTATCCCCACTGGAAGGGTCTCATGAGTCACGTGTGGCGGCAGAAGGGGTCTGCCGTCTATCGCCTCAAGAGCCAGTGGGGAACCTCGAGCTTGCAGAGGAATGGAATTGGCGGCAGCGAACATACTATCAATGAACAAACCACCAGCACCAGAGTCCACCAACGCCTGGGTCGTCACCGAGCCCCCGACCCAGGAGAGGACAACAGTGATCAGTGGTTTGTCAACACGGGAAACCGGGGACGAGGAGACTCCACCCAAGATCTGCCCCCGACAGGATCTCAGGTACGAGCGTTTCCCGGACGGTTCGGACATGCCAACCGAAAATGCCCACCGAGACCACAGTACATGCATCGGCCCTCGCGTCTCCGGAGTGCCCTCTCCCCCTCGGACAGGCGAGCAAACCCCAGCTGCATGGGTTCACCCCCAGACAAGTCATCCCCAGGAGGCGTGGGAGGAGAGGGAGGCACGGGTGGGATAGCAAACGTAGGCGCCAATCTGTTAGAAGACCTCCGCAGGCTCTCCTTAAAGGAAGGTCTCTCCCTGAGTCTGGTTTCAATCAAAATCAGGAAAGAAATAAGAGCCTCGAGCTCCACTGGTAGGTCCTTAGCTGCAACCTCATCCTTCAAGGCATCCGAGAGACCATGAGAGAAAGCAGCGACCAGAGCCTCATTATTCCAGCCCACCTCTGCTGCCAGGGTACGAAACTCAATGGCGTATTCGGCTACGGATCGTGAACCCTGTCTGATGGACATAAGGAGCTTCGCAGCAGAGGCAGCACGAGCCGGCACATCGAATACCTTCCGAAGAGAAGCAATGAAACCGGAAAACTCGGCAACCACCGGATCGTTGTTCTCCCATAAAGGGCTGGCCCAGGCCAAGGCCTTGTCTGCGAGCAGCGAGATCAAGAAGCCCACCTTTGATCTCTCAGTAGGAAAGGCATGTGGCAGCAACTCGAAATAAATGCCCACCTGGTTAAGGAAACCTCGGCACTGAGTTGGCTCTCCCCCAAAGCGCTGTGGAAGAGGGGCAGAACCGGACATACCCCGAAACACCGCAGGCGCAACAACAGGTGTCGGGGTAGACTCTGGCGCAACAACCGGAGTGGCAGTAGGAGCGAAATGAGCCGTGCGTTCAAGCAGGGTTTGCAACGCCACAGCGAACCGACCCAACAGGTGATCCTGCTGATCAAGTCTGGCAACCAGCGTGGGTAGCGAGGATGGCCCTGTACCGTCAGAATTCATGGCTTGGTCCTAATGTCACGGAACCATGAACCAGACGTACAACAAGAGATAAGTGAAAATAAGAAGGCTTTATTGCAAATCAAGCTATAAAGCAAAAGTCCAAACGGATGGTGAAACCGAAGCAGAGTCTTTGCGTAGCCAGAGGTCAGGAAACCGGAAGGGTAGTCAGACGAAGCCAGGATCAGGGACCAGCAGGATAGTCAGACGAAACCAGGATCAGGAACCAGCAGGGAAGTCAGACGAAGCCAGGATTAGGAACCAGAAGCAGCAGCAGTCTTAGAAGCATGTGAACACAGGAGGACCAATCAAGGAACTGACGCCACAGACCTCCTATATATATGAGCTAGGCATCCAGCTCCTCCCAGTGGGAAGGAGGAGCCGCGGGGTGGAAGGCTACAAGAAACCCAGAAACCAAGATGGCCGCCAGCACATGTCAAACGAGGGAGAACAGCAAGAAGGTAAGACCATGACAAAAAGCTTGCGCCAACGTTTTAGCATTGGGTAAACCAGGGAAAGGTACGAAATGAGCCATCTTGCTAAAACGGTCCACCACCACCAGGATCACCGACTTCCCCGAGGAACGAGGAAGATCCGTGATAAAGTCCATGGACAGGTGTGTCCAAGGACGGGAAGGTATGGGTAACGGGAGAAGGGAACCTGAAGGCCGTGAACGAGGGACCTTAGCACGAGCGCACGTCTCACAAGCAGCCACAAAACCCTCCACCGACTTACGAAGAGCCGGCCACCAAAATCTCTGAGCAATGAGATCTACCGTGGCTCTACTCCCGGGGTGACCAGCAAGAACCGTATCATGATGCTCCTTGAAGAGTTTGTGACGTAGCTCAGGAGGCACGAACAACTTCCCAGAAGGACAACGGGCAGGTGCCTCAGTCTGGGCAGCCTGGACCTCGGCCTCCAAATCGGAATATAGAGCAGAAACAACTACCCCCTCCGCCAAAATGGGACCCGGGTCCTCAGAGTTTCCTCCTCCCGGAAAACAGCGAGAGAGAGCATCAGCCTTCACATTTTTGATCCCAGGTCGGAATGTAACGACAAAATTGAATCTGGAGAAGAACAGAGACCATCTGGCCTGTCTCGGATTCATACGCCTGGCCGACTCCAAGTATGCCAGATTCTTATGGTCGGTAAAAACGGTGATAGGGTGCCTGGCCCCCTCCAACCAATGTCGCCATTCCTCGAAAGCCAACTTGATGGCTAACAACTCCCTATCTCCCACATCATAGTTTCTCTCTGCCGGGGAGAGTTTTTTAGAGAAAAAGGCACAGGGTCGCCATTTGGCAGGAGAAGGGCCCTGGGACAAAACTGCATCCACCCCCACCTCGGAAGCATCCACCTCAACAATAAAAGGTAAGGAAACATCGGGATGCACCAAGACGGGAGCAGACGCAAAACTCTCTTTAATCTTAGAAAAGGCTGCAAGCGCCTCCTCCGACCAAGAGGAAAAATCCGCCCCCTTTTTTGTCATGTCAGTAAGGGGTTTGACAACAGAGGAATAATTCAAAATGAACTTTCTGTAATAGTTCGCAAAACCCAGAAAGCGCATCAATGCCTTCTGATTCTCAGGAAGCTCCCACTCAAGTACAGCACGGACCTTCTCCGGATCCATGCGAAAACCAGAAGCAGAGAGGAGAAAACCCAGAAATTGAATCTCCGATACCATAAAAAGACATTTCTCCAGCTTGGCGTACAATTTATTTTCCCGCAGAATCTGCAGAACCTGAAAAAGATGATCCTGATGGGTCTGAACATCAGGGGAAAAAAATCTAAATATCATCAAGATACACCAATACAAATTTCCCCATTAAATGGTAGAAAATACTATTAACAAAATGCTGAAAGACGGCCGGAGCATTCATCAGGCCGAAAGGCATAACGAGATTCTCGAAATGCCCGTTAGGGGTATTAAAGGCAGTTTTCCATTCATCCCCCTCTCTGACCCTGACCAGGTTGTACACGCCTCTCAAATCCAATTTGGAAAACACCTTGGCCCCAACAATTTGGTTGAAGAGGTCCGGGATCAGAGGAAGGGGATAGGGATCGCGAATCGTGATACGTTCAGCTCCCTAAAATCTAGGCAAGGTCTCAGAGAGCCATCTTTTTTTTTAACAAAAAAAAAACCCGCGGCCACAGGTGACTTTGAGGGACGAATTTGCCCCTTATCGAGACTCTCAGAGATATAAGTTCGCATTGCGATTCTTTCCGGTTGTGAGAGATTGTAGAGGCGTGCTTTTGGCAGCTTGGCGCCGGGAATGAGGTTAATGGGACAGTCAAACTCCCGGTGAGGAGGTAGCTCCTGAACACCGCTCTCGGAAAACACGTCCGAGAAATCAGAGAGAAATGATGGCACAGTTTTAGTAGACACCTCTGCAAAAGTCGCTGTGAGACAATTCTCTCTACAAAAGTCACTCCACTCATTTATTTGCCTTCCTTGCCAATCAATAGTGGGGTTATGTCTAGTGAGCCAGGGTAACCCCAAAACTAGAGGAGAAGGCAATCCGTTAAGGACAAAACAAGATATATCCTCCACATGAGTGTCACCTACAGCTAGCCGGATATTGTGAACAATGCCTTTCAGAGATCTCTGTGAGAGTGGAGCAGAGTCAATAGCAAAAACAGGTATATCCTTTTCTAATGTGCAAACCTGAAAACCATGCATGGCTACAAATTGAGTGTCAATAAGATTGACGGCCGCTCCACTATCGACAAAAATCTCACAAGAAATTACCTTGCTCTCTAGCGCCACCCTGGCAGACAGGAGAAAACGGGAACTGCAGGTCAGAGGAAAAGCATCAATTCCTACATCAACTTTGCCCAAAGTAGCAGATGAAGCAGAACTTGATGATTTACCTTTTGAGGTTTTTCTCTTATTATCGCTCTTAGTACAGTTCAAGAATCTCCTAGACGGACAAACATTTGCCAAATGACCTATGCCCCCACAACAAAAACACACCATACTCTGAGGACTAAATCCTCTTTTATCAGGGAGAAGTCGACCTAGCTGCAAGGGCTCCTCCTCAGAGGGGAGTGAGACAGGATGAGGCCCCTGCACACTGAATGAGTCCGCACCATTGCCCCTAGACTGACAATGGCTGGACAGAGAGGTCTTGTTTCTTTCTCTTAGACGCCTGTCAAGGCGTACCGCCAATGACATGGCAGACTCTAAGGACGTTGGTCTCTCATGGAAAGCAAACGCATCTTTCAATCTCTCTGAGAGACCATGACAGAACTGACTCCGGAGTGCAGAATCATTCCAACCTGAATCAGCTGCCCATCTCCGACATTCAGAACAATAAAGCTCCGCAGACAGTTTGTTCTGGCATAAAACACGTAAGTTAGATTCGGCCAGAGCAACACGATCCGAGTCATCGTATATCTGCCCCAGGGCCACGAAAAATCTTTCCACGGATCGAAGGGAGGGATCCCCTGATGGCAGCGAAAAAGCCCAAGTCTGAGCATTACCCCTGAGCAGGGAGATGACAATCCTCACCCTCTGCTCCTCCTTACCAGAGGAGTGGGGACACAAGCAAAAATGGAGTTTGCATGCCTCTCTGAAGCGAACAAAATTCTCACTGCCCCCGGAGAACGTTTCCGGAAGTGAGACCTTTGGCTCGCAACAGACTCCATGAGCCGGAGCAGAGCCCAATGCTTGAAGCTGAGTCATAGATTGACGGAGATCCGCTACTTCCAAAGAAAGACCCTGCATGCGGTCAACCAGGCCAGAAAGCGGATCCATGTCAAAAAAGGACGGTTTTGGTGGATTATAATGTCACGGCTGTATGTGAGCAACAAGAGTATACACAGTAAAAAGAGCTACTGACCGGACCCAAACAAGGGAGGATAAAGGGTGACCCCTGTCAGACCCTCAAAGCTCTCCCTATGCTGCTAAAGCACATGCCCGGATCCAAATGGCGGAACGAGGCATGCCCACGTACCTAAGACTGATGACCACTGTAACCCCTACAATAGTGGAAGGGGCACGGCCACCGGTGCCATGCTCAGTATATGGAGGGAACCGTGGCCACCTCAGATCCAATCAGAAAATAACCAGGTACACAACAATGTCTGCACACTTAGCTGAAGGTGCTGCAGCCGCAGAGAAGACGGATCCAGGGACAGCTGGCAATATCCGGAGTGCTTGCTGCAGCACAACACAGGTCCAGTGAACTGATAGCTACAAGTGAAGATACTCAAGCAAGAGCTACAACTGAAATGAGAAATATAATCCACGCCCTACAATAGGAGGAGGGGTGAATTAAAGGCAGGGAAATCAACCGCAGGAGGAACAGCTGGGAGGAAGGAAACAGAAAGTAAAGACTTCATCACAGGGGCGGAGAAACAGAGCAGTGAGAACTCCTCCAAACTCTAGTAGTGACATCATCACGGGGTGGAGAAACAGAGCTGTGATAACGTCTCAAAGCTCTGGTAGTGACAGCAATTTAAGCTAGAAATACACCCATCATTTTCTGGGGTTTGAAAAACACACTTTTAAAAAACAACAACAGTATTTTCCTGATCTGCAAGGGTTAAATTCAAGTTTAATATATACAGCTTTTATATTCTGTTACCAAAAAACACTTTTTTTGGCAATCTACAACATCTGGATTAGTCAGTGTGCAATTTAAGCTAGAAATACATCCATCATTTTCTGGGGTTTGAAAAACACACTTTGTCAAAATACTGCATTTTCCTGATCTGCAAGTGTTAAATTCAAGTTTAATATATACAGCTTTCATATTCTAAATGTAGGTATTAGAGAGGGCTCACCTGTTTAATCAAGAATGGTATGGGTGCTCCTACAAAGAGGATTAGCCCAATCCTCTAAAAATATTAGGAACAAGAGAAAAGTAGTAGGGTACACCAATATTCGGTTCCACACGGACAATTAATACAACAATATTATTTATTAGTCGTGATATACACTTTTAGACGAACATACTAAAATTACACACTCTAAAATTAATAAAATTGGTAAAATGTTATATACAGTAATAAATAATAAATATTATCTGTATTTGGACCAGAGTTTATTATATAGTGCGAAGGTGTCTTTCCAAACGGGTTAATTAACCCAATCAGTATCCTAGTAAGGCCTCCTGCACACGACCGTTGTGTGCACCCGTGGCCGTTGTGCCGTTTTCCATTTTTTTTCGCGGACCCATTGACTTTCAATGGGTCCGTGGAAAAATCGGAAAATGCACCGTTTTGCAGCCGCATCCGTGATCCGTGTTTCCTGGCCGTGAAAAAAATATGACCTGTCCTATTTTTTTCACGGCCAACGGTTCACGGACCCATTCAAGTCAATGGGTCCGTGAAAAATCACGGATGCACACAAGATTGTCATCCGTGTCCGTGATCCGTGTCCGTGATCCGTGTCCGTTTTTTCCTATCATTTCAATGGCAAACTTGACTTAGATTTTTTTTTTCATTTTTCATGTCTGTGGATCCTCCAAAAATCAAGGAAGACCCACGGACGAAAAAACGGTCACGGATCACGGACCAACGGAACCCCATTTTGCGGACCGTGAAAAAATACTGTCGTGTGCAGGAGGCCTAAGTAATATTTCAATCGTGGAGGATACAGTCTTTTAAATAGTCACTTGTATCCTTGCGACCTAATAGTCTCTTCACATGTATTGTCGCTACAATGTTACTGCCTGTTAACAAGAATAAGCCGGAGCTATTTTACTCACGATTTTTGATGGAGTAATGCCGGCTTTTATTGCATCACTGGTGGCGTCCCACGTGTGATGGAGTTCTCTACAGGCTGCGATGTATAGAAGTTTGGTTTCCATAAAATGTATGCGGGTTCGGGATCTTTGGTGATCATATATAACCGTACTGTATTGGAGGTCAGTTGGTGGTGTATTCTTTCTGCGGTCTTAGTTAATATCTCGCAGAGATGAACTTTACCAAAAAATCGACTCTCCAAAAGGTAGGTGTCCGGCTTGTCTTTGCTTTTAAAGATGGAAATTCACCGATCCCTCACTTCTTTCTTCCCTTTAAGCGCTTTTGGTCCTCCGGTACTGTACTTTGTTTCATGGGATAGTTACCATACGCGTTTCAGAGTGGGCTACGACTCCTTCTTCAGTGGCTAAGTTACCCATGAAAATGACTAGTTTTTATACACCTGAACAGGTGTGGTCTAAACTGATTAGCTTGTGCTGTAGGTAGGAAGTGACGTAGGTTCCTTCTTATATTGGAAAGACAAATGTATCGCTTACAAACTCATTATTTCTTGGTTTAAAAATAAATTAAATAGATGACTGGGTATATCACTTTATGATAAAAAGCATACGGTAAAATGTGTGAATAAAAAACTCTAAAATAATAAGATCGTGTATATATATAAAACCGGGATCACATTTTTCTACATTATAGATAGGATCCATTTTATTATTTCATTCCATATATGCTTCGTAATAGTAGTCATCTATAGCAGTGGTTATATATAGTTATATATAGCAAGAAAAGCTAACAATTAAAAAGCGCACAACCCGCTATGCGGTAATCCTACGATTTTCATATAGTGCGGTTCCATTGCGTTTTTACTATAATTCAGTTTTATACAGATGACCACTATTATCGAGCCCATATTGGCTTATATTCAGATCATACAATTGTATGATCTGAATATAAGCCAATATGGGCTCGATAATAGTGGTCATCTGTATAAAACTGCATTATAGTAAAAATGCAATGGAACCGCACTATATGAAAATCGTAGGATTACCGCATAGCGGGTTGTGCGCTTTTCAATTGTTAGCTTTTCTTGCTATATATAACTATATATAACCACTGCTATAGATGACTACTATTACGAAGCATATATGGAATGAAATAATAAAATGGATCCTATCTATAATGTAGAAAAATGTGATCCCGGTTTTATATATATACGATCTTTTTATTTTAGAGTTTTTTATTCACACATTTTACCGTATGCTTTTTATCATAAAGTGATATACCCAGTCATGTATTTAATTTATTTTTAAACCAAGAAATAATGAGTTTGTAAGCGATACATTTGTCTTTCCAATATAAGAAGGAACCTACGTCACTTCCTACCTACAGCACAAGCTAATCAATTTAGACCACACCTGTTCAGGTGTATAAAAACTAGTCATTTTCATGGGTAACTTAGCCACTGAAGAAGGAGTCGTAGCCCACTCTGAAACGCGTATGGTAACTATCCCATGAAACAAAGTACAGTACCGGAGGACCAAAAGCGCTTAAAGGAAAGAAAGAAGTGAGGGATCGGTGAATTTCCATCTTTAAAAGCAAAGACAAGCCGGACACCTACCTTTTGGAGAGTCGATTTTTTGATAAAGTTCATCTCTGCGAGATATTAACTAAGAACGCAGAAAGAATACACCACCAACTAACCTCCAATACAGTACGGTTATATATGATCACCGAAGATCCCGAACCCGCATAAATTTTGTGGAAACCAAACTTCTATACATCGCAGCCTGTAGAGAACTCCATCACACGTGGGACGCCACCAGTGATGCAATAAATGCCGGCATTACTCCATCAAAAATCGTGAGTAAAATAGCTCCGGCTTATTCTTGCTAACAGGCAGTAACATTGTAGCGACAATACATGTGAAGAGACTATTAGGTCGCAAGGATACAAGTGACTATTTAAAAGACTGTATCCTCCACGATTGAAACATTACTTACTAGGATACTGATTGGGTTAATTAACCCGTTTGGAAAGACACCTTCGCACTATATAATAAACTCTGGTCCAAATACAGATAATATTTATTATTTATTACTGTATATAACATTTTACCAATTTTATTAATTTTAGAGTGTGTAATTTTAGTATGTTCGTCTAAAAGTGTATATCACGACTAATAAATAATATTGTTGTATTAATTGTCCGTGTGGAACCGAATATTGGTATGCCCTACTACTTTTCTCCAGCTTTCAGATTCTGTTACCAAAAAAAGACTTTTTTGGCAATCTACACCATCTGGATTAGTCAGTGTGCAATTTAAGGTAGAAATACACCCATCATTTTCTGGGGTTTGAAAAACACACTTTAAAAAAAAAAAAAAAAAATGTATTTTCCTGATCTGCAAGGGTTAAATTCAAGTTTAATATATACAGCTTTTATATTCTGTTACCAAAAAAACACTTTTTTTGCAATCTACAACATCTGGATTATTCAGTGTGCAATTTAACCACTTACCGCACACGTAACGCCGATAGGCGTCCGGGCGGCCGCACACTCAGGCTCAGCGACGCCTATTGGCGTCATCTCGTGTGAGCCGAGATTTCCTGTGAACGCGCGCTCACAGGAGCGCGCATTCACAGGATCGCGCAGTTCAGAATTTAAACTACAGCCTGCCGGCAGCGATCATTGGCTGGCAGGCTGTAGATTTTTAAAAGAGCCAATGAAATGGGTATGTCAGATGCTATTTTGTAAATAGCGTCTGATATACCTGCTACCTGGTCCTCTGGTGGTCCTTTTTGCTTGGATCGACCACCAGAGGACACAGGCAGCTCTGTAAGTAGCACCAATCACCACACACATACATTACACCCCCCTGTCACTTATTAACCCCTTATTAACCCCTGATCACCCCATATTAGACTCCCTGATCACCCCCGCTGTCATTGATCACCCCCCTGTAAGGGTCCCTTATCACCGCCAGTTACTTAGCTACTTGTTAGGTAGTTAGCGCCCAGCCCACCGCACCGCAGTCACTGATTAGTCGCTGATTAGTGTCATCGCTGTCGCTAATCAGCACTAGTACTATATAGTATCTGTAAGTGATCAAGACTGATCGCAATCAGATCTATATAAGTACATTAGGGTCACCTTAGGCTCTATAAAAAACGCAGTGTTCGCCCAATCAGGCCTGATCTTGTGAGCACACTTGCGTTCAGTCTGCCCCACCGCAGTGACAGAAATTTGTTTTTTCTGATCACTGCAAAAACACAGTAAAATCGCTGCGCTGCTATAAAGATCACTTTTGAGCTTTTTGGATCTTTATTAGCGATCGCAGCTTTACTTCGCAAGCACTCCTTTTTACTAGGCAGGTTTGCTCTTTTTCCAGGGTAGTCTCAGAGGAATACCCCCTAAATTTAGTTAGCCCAAAATGTCAAACAAGGGGTATTCCACTGAAGAGGCCTACAGGATTCTGGCCGTGATGGATGAAAGCGATGGGGACGCCTCACCCGCTGAATCCAGTGGTTCAGAATATGAACCTGTAGACAGCAGTGGCACTCTAACCGCTAGTGAAGATGACGAGGTTGAGGTCCCTGCTATGGTCAGGCGTACCCGACCCCATGTCAGTGTTCTGCATACCCCGCGTGATGAGCCTCATTTCCAGCAGAGTGGTGCTAGCGCTGATCTTTTTAATGGTGCAGCATACACCAGCAGCGCAGCACATCCTGGACCTTCTACCAGCACTGCCGTATTCCCTGGTGAAGTGGCGAGCACCAGAAGGGCAGTTCAAGCTGATACGGTGGCACGTGCAGTAACTTCCCCGTCGCAACCACCGCGTTCACAGTCCCGTAGAGCCCTTAGTCTCCCAGAGGTGCTGGCAAACCCAAATTGGCACTCCCCTGCTTCCGCCGCACCCGTATTGCCCCCTTTCGCCGCCCAGTCTGGAGTTCGCGTGGAGACAGCTCATTTAGGATCAGCTCTCGAGTTTTTTGAGCTGTTCTTCACCGCGGATCTCTATGACTTAGTTGTGGCAGAAACCAACCGCTACGCCACAGACTATATAACCGCCAATCCGGATAACTTCTATGCCCAGCCTTTCCAGTGGAAACCAGTCACAGTTTCCGAATTTAAATTATTTTTGGCCATTATCCTCAGCATGGGTCTAACTAAAAAAAATGTATTGCGGTTCTATTGGTCTAAAGACCCAATACATTACATGCCCATGTTCTCTGCTGCTATGTCCAGGGCACGTTTTGAGGGCATCATGCGCTTTATGCATTTTACTGACAATAAAACCTGTCATCCAAGAGGCCACCCTGCTTATGACCGGCTCCACAAAATTCGGCCCCTCATAAACCATTTGTCATCCAGATTTGCAGATGCATATACCCCCAATCAGAACATCTGCATTGACGAGTCCCTAGTACATTTTACCGGGCGCCTTGGCATCAAACAGTACATCCCCAGCAAGGGCGCCCGGTATGGGGTCAAACTGTATAAGCTCTGTGAAAGGGCCACAGGCTATACATATCATTTTAGGGTCTATGAGGGAAAAGACTCAAAACTGGAGCCGGTCGGATACCCTGACTACCTGGGGAGCAGTGGCAAGATTGTCTGGGACTTGGTGTCACCCTTACTCCACAAGGGGTACCACTTATACGTGGACAATTTTTACACAAGTGTGGCCCTCTTTCGGCACTTACATCTAGTCGGAATTCAATGCTGTGGCACCGCGCGACCTAGTCGCCGGTGCTTCCCCCAACGGCTCGTTAATACCCGACTTGCACGGGGGGAGGGGGCTGCCTTGTGTGACCAAGAACTGCTCGCGGTGAAGTGAAGGGACAAGAGGGATGTTTACCTTCTGTCCAGCATTCACGCAGACATGACTGTCCAAATTGAAAGGGCAACTAGCATCATTGAGAAACCCCTCTCTGTCCACGTCTATAACCTTCACATGGGAGGGGTGGACTTCGATGACCAGATGTTGGCTCCCTATTTAGTGTCCCGCCGCACCAGATGCTGGTATAAGAAGGTGTCTGTTTATTCAATTCAATTGGCTCTGTATAATAGTTTTGTTCTCTACCGTAAGGCTGGGAGAACGGGATACTTCCTAAAATTCCAGGAAGAGATCATTTCGGATCTTCTGTATCCAGGAGGGTCTGTGCCCCAAGTCCCTGATGTAGTTAGCCGGCTACATGGCAGACACTTCCCAAGTGTCTATCCTGGTACCCCAACTCACCGTTCCCCAAGAAAAAGATGTTGTGTCTGTAGCAGGGCTGGAATAAGGCGTGACACCACCTTTTTTTGTCCTGACTGTCCTGACCAGCCTGCCCTATGCATAGGGGAGTGTTTCCGCAAGTACCACACACAGGTACACTATTAGTGTAGGGATTGCGTGACACAGGACAGGCACACAGGGGTCTTAGGCTCCATTCACACGTCCGCAAAATGGGTCCGCATCCGTTCCGCAATTCTGCGGAACAGGTGCGGATTCCGCATTTGCGGAATGGGTGCGGACTCCGCATTTGTGGACTCCGCATTTGCAGAGCACGGCCCCGATCTTTGGGTCCGCAGCTCCGCAAAAAGATAGAGCATGTCCTATTCTTGTCCGCAGCTTGCGGACAAGAATAGGCCTTTCTATGGGGGTGCCGGGCTGGTGTGTTGCGGACCCGCAATTTGTGGGTCCGCAACACAGCACGGACGTGTGAATGCAGCCTTAGGGCCCTTTCACACAGAGCTGCCACAAACCTCTCCTTTCACCTGGGACAAAGTGCATAATGTACTTCGCCACATCTCTGGGCGATTTGCGCTTTGCACTTTGTTCCATGGGGAAGGAAAGGTTTGTCCTCTAAAGGTAAAAAAAAATAAAAAATCACAGGTAAGCAAAAAAGTTAATGTTCTGTTTCAAATGTTATATAAAGTTTATAAAAGTTGATGTTAATAAATTTATTGCATTGCGGCCTGTTTTTTTTTTGTTTTTTTTTAACCTTCTAGGTGGACCAAGCGATCAACCAGCTGCAGCACTGATGTGCATTCTGACAGAAGCATTGCGCTGCTGTCAGATTACACAAAGTCTGTGTATGCGGTGCTGCAAGACGAGATTTCTCCTCTGCAGTAAAAAAGATACTTTTGCCGAGGCTTATGAGCTGAGGGGCGGTGTTCATATGCTTTGGTAAACATTTTTTATAAAAAAAAAAAATTCTGGCAAAGATTTATTCATCCACATCGATTGATGTGAATGGAGAAATCGGGTTTGCCAGGGCATACAAGCTGAGTGGGTTTGGATGTTGGGCGGAGCTTTTATGTCCTGGCAGACGCCTTTCCCCTCTTTTTTTTTTTGCACATTTTTTGGCAGAGATTTTTTTATCCACATTGATCGATGCGAATGAAGAAATCTGTGCCGTTCATTTTTTCTTTCAGCCCAGAGGCTGAATGAAAAAAAAAATCTCATTACCTGTATGCTCAATATAAGGAGAATAGCAGAAACTCCTAATGCTGGCCATACATGTAATGATTGTGGAGACCCTCAAATGCCAGGGCAGTACAAACACCCCACAAATGACCCCATTTTGGAAAGAAGACTCCCCAAGGTATTCGCTGAGTGGCATATTGAGTCCATGAAAGATTGAACTTTTTGTCCCAAGTTAGCGGAAAAGGGAAACAAAAAAAAATCTATTTCTGCTAACTTGTGCCAAAAAAACCTATCTTCTATGAACTCGCGTTGCCCCTCACGGAATACCTTGGGGTGTCTTCTTTCCAAAATGGGGTCACTTGTGGGGTATTTATACTGCCCTGGCATTTTAGGGGCCCTAAAGCGTGAGAAGTAGTTTGGAATCCAAATGTGTAAAAAATGCCCTGTGAAATCCTAAAGGTACTGATTGGAATTTGGGCCCCTTTGTGCACCCATGCTGCAAAAAAGTGTCACACATGTGGTATCGCCGTACTCAGGAGAAGTAGGGCAATGTGTTTTGGGGTGTATTTTTACATATACCCATGCTGGGTGAGAGAAATATCTCTGTAAATTGACAACTTTGTATAAATAAATGGGAAAAATTGTCATTTACAGAGATATTTCTCACACACAGTATGGGTATATGTAAAAATACACCCAAAAACACATTGCCCTACTTCTTCTGAGTATGGCGATACCACATGTGTGACACTTTTTTGCAGCCTAGGTGCGCAAAGGGGCCGAAATTCCAATGAGTACCTTTAGGATTTCACAGGGCATTTTTTATGCATTTGGATTCCAAACTACTTCTCACGCTTTAGGGCCCCTAAAATGCCAGAGCAGTATACATACCCCACAAGTGACTTCATTTTGGAAGGAAGACACCCCAAGGTATTTCGTGAGGGGCATGGTGAGTTCATAGAAGATTTTTTTTTTTGGCACAAGTTAGCGGAAAATGATTAATTTTATATTTTTTTTCTTACAAAGTCTCATATTCCACTAACTTGTGACAAAAAATTAAATTTTACATGAACTTGCCATGCCCCTCACGAAATACCTTGGGGTGTCTTCTTTCCAAAATGGGGTCCCTTGTTGGGTATTTATATTGCCCTGGCATTTTAGGGGCCCTAAAACAGTATTTTCCTGATCTGCAAGTGTTAAATTCAAGTTTAATATATACAGCTTTCATATTCTGTTATAAAAAAAAAAAAACTTTTTCGGCAATCTACAACATCTGGATTAGTCAATGTGCAATTTAAGCTAGAAATACACCCATCATTTTCTGGGGTTTGTAAAACACACTTTTTTGACAAAAAACTGAAAGTCAGAGCTGCTTCAAAATGCGGAAATTCACATTTTTGTACCATAGTTTGTAAACGCTATAACTTTTGCGCAAACCAATAAATATACAGTACAGACCAAAAGTTTGGACACACCTTCTCATTCAAAGAGTTTTTTCTTTATTTTCATGACTATGAAGGCATCAAAACTATGAATTAACACATGTGGAATTATATACATAACAAACAAGTGTGAAACAACTGAAAATATGTCATATTCTAGGTTTTTCAAAGTAGCCACCTTTTGCTTTGATTACTGCTTTGCACACTCTTGGCATTCTCTTGATGAGCTTCAAGAGGTAGTCCCCTGAAATGGTCTTCCAACAGTCTTGAAGGAGTTCCCAGAAATGCTTAGCACTTGTTGGCCCTTTTGCCTTCACTCTGCGGTCCAGCTCACCCCAAACCATCTCGATTGGGTTCAGGTCCAGTGACTGTGGAGGCCAGGTCATCTGGCGCAGCACCCCATCACTCTCCTTCATGGTCAAATAGCCCTTACTTTCAACGTTTTCCCATTTTTTCAGCTGACTGACTGACCTTCATTTCTTAAAGTAATGATGGCCACTCGTTTTTCTTTACTTAGCTGCTTTTTTTCTTGCCATAATACAAATTCTAACAGTCTATTCAGTAGGACTATCAGCTGTGTATTCACCTGACTTCTCCTCAACGCCACTGATGGTCCCAACCCCATTTATAAGGCAAGAAATCCCACTTATTAAACCTGACAGGGCACACCTGTGAAGAGAAAACCATTTCAGGGGACTACCTCTTGAAGCTCATCAAGAGAATGCCAAGAGTGTGCAAAGCAGTAATCAAAGCAAAAGGTGGCTACTTTGAAGAACCTAGAATATGACATATTTTCTGTTGTTTCACACTTGTTTGTTATGTATATAATTCCACATGTGTTAATTCATAGTTTTGATGCCTTCAGTGTGAATCTACAATTTTCATAGTCATGAAAATAAAGAAAACTCTTTGAATGAGAAGGTGTGTCCAAACTTTTGGTCTGTACTGTACATTTATTGGATTTTTTTTTATCAAAGACATGTAGCACATCAAATTCTGACAAACTTGTATAGAAATGTAATTATAATTAAACAATTTAACCAGAGAAAGTTAAAAAAAACGGTCTATTTTGATTAATATCAGAAAAACAAAAAATGTTAGCAGCAATCAAATACCACCAAAAGAAAGCTGTATTTGGAGAGAAGAAAAGGAGGTAAAATTCCTTTAGGTGCCAAGTTGCATGACTGAGCAATAAACCGTTAAATTTGTGAAGTGCCGATTTGTAAAAAAGGGCCTGGTCACTAGGGGGGTATAAACCTGTGGTCCTTAAGTGGTTAAAGCTAGAAATACCCCCATCATTTTCTGGGGTTTTAAAACACACTTTTTTGTCAAAAAACTGAATTTTCCTGATCTGCAAGTGTTAAAGTCAAATTTAATATATACAGCTTTCATATTCTGTTACCAAAAAAACATTTTTTTGGCAATCTACAACATCTGGATTAGTCAGTGTGCAATTTAAGGTAGAAATACACCCATCATTTTCTGGGGTTTTAAAAACACACAATTTTTTTTAATAAAACAGTATTTTCCTGATCTGCAAGTGTTAAATTCAAGTTTAATATATACAGCTTTTATATTTTGTTATAAAAAAAAAAACTTTTTGGGCAATCTACAACATCTGGATTAGGCCTCATGCACACGACCGTTTTTTTTTTGCAGTCCGCAAAATGGATTTCCGTTGTTCCGTGATCCGAGACCGTTTTTTCTTCCGTGGGTCTAACTTGATTTTTGGAGGATCCACGGACATGGAAAAAAAAGTCGTTTTGGTGTCTGGCCGTGCAAGTCAATAAGGACGGATCCGTTTGACGTTGACACAATATGGTGTAATTGCAAGCGGATCCGTCCCCCATTGACTTTCAATTTAAAGTCAGGAGTCCCTATTAATATACCATCAGATCGGAGTTTTCTCCAATCCGATGGTATATTTTAACTTGAAGCGTCCCCATCACCATGGGAACGCCTCTATGTTAGAATATACCATCGGATTTGAGTTAGATCGTGAAACTCTGATCCGACAGTATATTCTAACACAGAGGCGTTCCCATGGTGATGGGGATGCTTCAGGTTAGAATATACTAGAACAGTGGTTCTCAACCTTTCTAAAGCCGTGATCCCATAATACAGTTCCTCATGTTGTGGTGACCCCCAACCATTACATTTTTTTCCTTGCTACGTCATAACTAATTTTGCTACTGTTATGAATTGTAATGTAAATATCTGATATGCAGGATGTATTTTTATTGCTACAAATTGAACATAATTAAAGCAGAGTAATTAATCACAAAGACATCCACAGATCCCCCCCCTAAACAGTGCCATCCACAGATCCCCCCTAAACAGTGCCATCCACAGATCCCCCTCCCCTAAACAGTGCCATCCACAGATCTCCCCCCTAAACAGTGCCATCCACAGATCCCCCCTCCCCTAAACAGTGCCATCCACAGATCCCCCCTCCCCTAAACAGTGCCATCCACAGATCCCCCCCCTAAACACTGCCATCCACAGATCTCCCCCCTAAACACTGCCATCCACAGATCTCCCCCCTAAACAGTGCCATCCACAGATCCCCCCTAAACAGTGCCATCCACAGATCCCCCCTCCCCTAAACAGTGCCATCCACAGATCTCCCCCCTAAACAGTGCCATCCACAGATCCCCCCTCCCCTAAACAGTGCCATCCACAGATCTCCCCCTAAACAGTGCCATCCACAGATCCCCCTAAACAGTGCCATCCACAGATCCCCCTAAACAGTGCCATCCACAGATCCCCCTAAACAGTGCCATCCACAGATCCCCCTAAACAGTGCCATCCACAGATCCCCCTCCCCTAAACAGTGCCATCCACAGATCCCCCTCCCCTAAACAGTGCCATCCACAGATCTCCCCCCTAAACAGTGCCATCCACAGATCCCCCCTCCCCTAAACAGTGCCATGATGGCACTGTTTAGGGGAGGGGGGATCTGTGGATGGACTGTTTAGGGGGGGATCTGTGGATGGCACTGTTTAGGGGAGGGGGATCTGTGGATGGCACTGTTTAGGGGGGATCTGTGGATGGCACTGCCATCCACAGATCCCCCTACAGTGCCATCCACAGATCTCCCTCCCCGACGCTCACAGCAGTATATTTATAAACTAATCAGTAACTACTTTAACTTTAATCATTGCTCATTGCTGAGCTCTTTACCTGGATTATAATTTATTTGGATATGGGATATCTTACTTTGTCTTAGCTCCGGTAATAGCAGGCAGTGCGGGGGGCGGCGCTCACTCACTGACGTTACGCGCCTGCGCCACCTAGTAGGAGGAGCAGGCGGGTGACATCAGTGAGTGAGCGCCGCCCCCCGCACTGCCTGCTATTACCGGAGCTAAGACAAAGTAAGATATCCCATATCCAAATAAATTTATAATCCAAGTAAAGAGCTCAGCAATGATTAAAGTTAAAGTAGTTACTGATTAGTTTATAAATATACTGCTGTGAGCGGCGTGGCCCTGTATATTCTAACCCCCAGGCAAGCGTCCCTGTCACCATGGGAACGCCTGGGGGTTATAATATACCATCGGATTTAAGTTTTTACGATAAGCCTCAGGCGACCCCCCGGAAAGGGACGATCGACCCCCAAAGGGGTCGCGACCCCTAGGATGAGAACCGCTGTACTAGAAGAACTGTGTACACGAATGCCCCCTGCTGCCTGGCAGGTGCTGCCAGGCAGCAGGGGGCAGACCCCCCCTCCCTCCCCCCCTGTATTTAACTCATTGGTGGCCAGTGCGGCCGCCCCCCCCCTAATTAAAATGACCGACCCCCAATCATTGGTGGCAGCGGAGAGTTCCGATCGGAATCCCAGTTTAATTGCTGGGACTCCGATCGGTAACCATGGCAACCAGGACGCTACTGCAGTCCTGGCTGCCATGGTTACTTAGCGATTTTAGAAGCATTATACTTACCTGCGATGTCTGTGACCGGCCGGACGCTCCTCCTACTGGTAAGTGAAAGGTCTGTGCTATAAGCAATGTGCCGCACAGACCTTTCACTTACCAGTAGGAGGAGCGCCCGGCCGGTCACAGACATCGCAGGTAAGTATAATGCTTCTAAAATTGCTAAGTAACCATGGCAGCCAGGACTGCAGTAGCGTCTTGGCTGCCATGGTAACCGATCGGAGCCCCAGCGATTAAACTGGGACTCCGATCGGAACTCTCCGCTGCCACCAATGAAGGGGGGTCGGTCATTTTAATTAGGGGGGGAGGGAGGGAGGGGGGGCGGCCGCACTGGCCACCAATGTGTTAAATACAAAGGAGGGAGGGGGGGCCGGCCGCACTGGCCACCAATGTGTTAAATACAGGGGAGGGAGGGGGGCCGCACTGGCCACCATTGAGTGAAATACAGGGGGGGAGGGGGGTCTGCCCCCTGCTGCCTGGCAGCACCTGCCAGGCAGCAGGGGGCAGTCATGTACACAGTTCTTTTAGTATATTCTAACCTGAAGCGTCCCCATCACCATATGTTAGAATATACTGTCGGATCTGAGTTTTCACAAAGTGAAAAATCAGATCTAAAAAGCTTTTATGCAGACGGATCAGCGGATCCGTCTGTGTGAAAGTAGCCTACAGACAAGGATGACGGACGCGGATGGCAATCTTGTGTGCATCCGTGTTTTTTCACGAACCCATTGACTTGAATGGGTCCGTGAACCGATGTCCGTCAAAAAATAGGACAGGTCCTATTTTTTTGACGGACAGGAAAAACAGATCACGGATGCGGCTGCAAAACGGTGCATTTTCCGATTTTTCCACGGACCCATTGAAACTCAATGGGTCAGAGAGAAAAAAAACGGAAAACGGAACAACGGCCGCGGATGCACACAACGGTCGTGTGCATGAGGCCTTAGTCAGTGTGCAATTTAAGGTAGAAAAACACACATAATTTTCTGGGGTTTTAAAAACACACTTTTTTGCCAAAAAATTGTATTTTCCTGATCTGCAAGTGTTAAATTAAAGTTTAATATATACAGCTTTCATATTCTGTTACCAAAAAAAGACTTTTTGGGCAATCTACGACATCTGGATTAGTCAGTGTGCAATTTAAGCTAGAAATACACCCATCATTTTCTGGGGTTTTAAAAACACATTTTTTTCTTCAAAAACAGTATTTTCCTGATCTGCAAGGGTTAAATTTAAGTATAACCACCTCAGCCCCCATAGCTTAAACACCCTGAAAGACCAGGCCACTTTTTACACTTCTGACCTACACTACTTTCACCGTTTATTACTCGGTCATGCAACTTACCACCCAAATGAATTTTACCTCCTTTTCTGCTCACTAATAGAGCTTTCATTTGGTGGTATTTCATTGCTGCTGACATTTTTACTTTTTTTGTTATTAATCGAAATTTAACGATTTTTTTGCAAAAAAATATTTTTCACTTTCAGTTGTAAAATTTTGCAAAAAAAACGAGATCCATATATAAATTTTGCTCTAAATTTATTGTTCTACATGTCTTTGATAAAAAAAAAATGTTTGGGTAAAAAAAAAAATGGTTTGGGTAAAAGTTATAGCGTTTACAAACTATGGTACAAAAATGTGAATTTCCGCTTTTTGAAGCAGCTCTGACTTTCTGAGCACCTGTCATGTTTCCTGAGGTTCTACAATGGCCAGACAGTACAAACATCCCACAAATGACCCCATTTCGGAAAGTAGACACCCTAAGGTATTCGCTGATGGGCATAGTGAGTTCATAGAACTTTTTATTTTTTGTCACAAGTTAGCGGAAAATGATGATTTTTTTATTTATTTTTTTTACTTACAAAGTCTCATATTCCACTAACTTGTGACAAAAAATAAAAACTTCCATGAACTCACTATGCCCATCAGCGAATACCTTGGGATGTCTTCTTTCCAAAATGGGGTCACTTGTGGGGTAGTTATACTGCCCTGGCATTCTAGGGGCCCAAATGTGTGGTAAGGAGTTTGAAATCAAATTCTGTAAAAAATGGCTGGTGAAATCCGAAAGGTGCTCTTTGGAATGTGGGCCCCTTTGCCCACCTAGGCTGCAAAAAAAGTGTCACACATGTGGTATCTCCGTATTCAGGAGAAGTTGGGGAATGTGTTTTGGGGTGTCATTTTACATATACCCATGCTGGGTGAGAGAAATATCTTGGCAAAAGACAACTTTGTATAAAAAAATGGTAAAAGTTGTCTTTTGCCAAGATATTTCTCTCACCCAGCATGGGTATATGTAAAATGACACCCCAAAACACATTCCCCAACTTCTCCTGAATACGGAGATACCACATGTGTGACACTTTTTTGCACCCTAGGTGGGCAAAGGGGCCCATATTCCAAAGAGCACCTTTCTGATTTCACTGGTCATTTTTTACAGAATTTGATTTCAAACTCCTTACCACACATTTGGGTCCCTAGAATGTCAGGGCAGTATAACTACCCCACAAGTGACCCCATTTTGGAAAGAAGACACCCCAAGGTATTAGCTGATGGGCATAGTGAGTTCATGGAAGTTTTTATTTTTTGTCACAAGTTAGTGGAATATGAGACTTTGTAAGAAAAAAAAAGAAAAAAGTTGGGGAATGTGTTTTGGGGTGTCATTTTACATATACCCATGCTGGGTGAGAGAAATATCTTGGCAAAAGACAACTTTGTATAAAAAAATGGTAAAAGTTGTCTTTTGCCAAGATATTTCTCTCACCCAGCATGGGTATATGTAAAATGACAACCCAAAACACATTCCCCAACTTCTCCTGAATACGGAGATACCAGATGTGTGACACTTTTTTGCACCCTAGGTGGGCAAAGGGGCCCATATTCCAAAGAGCACCTTTCTGATTTCACTGGTCATTTTTTACAGAATTTGATTTCAAACTCCTTACCACACATTTGGGTCCCTAGAATGCCAGGGCAGTATAACTACCCCACAAGTGACCCCATTTTGGAAAGAAGACACCCCAAGGTATTCGCTGATGGGCATAGTGAGTTCATGGAAGTTTTTATTTTTTGTCACAAGTTAGTGGAATATGAGACTTTGTAATAAAAAATAAAAAATAAATAAATAAAATAAAAAATCATCATTTTCCACTAACTTGTGACAAAAAATAAAAAATTCTAGGAACTCGCCATGCCCCTCACGGAATACCTTGGGGTGTCTTCTTTCCAAAATGGGGTCACTTGTGGGGTAGTTATACTGCCCTGGCATTTTCCAGGGGCCCTAATGTGTGGTAAGTAGGTAAATGACCAGTGAAATCCTAAAGGTGCTCTTTGGAATGTGGGCCCCTTTGCCCACCTAGGCTGCAAAAAAGTGGCACACATGTGGTATCTTCGTATTCAGGAGAAGTTGGGGAATGTGTTTTGGGGTGTCATTTTTATACCCATGCTGGGTGAGAGAAATATCTTGGCAAAAGACAACTTTTCCCATTTTTTTATACAAAGTTGGCATTTGACCAAGATATTTCTCTCACCCAGCATGGGTATATGTAAAATGACACCCCAAAACACATTCCCCAACTTCTCCTGAGTACGGCGATACCAGATGTGTGACACTTTTTTGCAGCCTAGATGCGCAAAGGTGCCCAAATTCCTTTTAGGAGGGCATTTTTAGACATTTGGATACCAGACTTCTTCTCACGCTTTGGGGCCCCTAGAATGCCAGGGCAGTATAAATACCCCACATGTGTCCCCATTTTGGAAAGAAGACACCCCAAGGTATTCAATGAGGGGCATAGCGAGTTCATAGAATTTTTGTTTTTTTGGCACAAGTTAGCGGAAATTTATATTTTTTTTTTTTTTCTCACAAAGTCTCCCTTTCCGCTAACTTGGGACAAAAATTTCAATCTTTCATGGACTCAATATGCCCCTCACGAAATACCTTGGGGTGTCTTCTTTCCGAAGTGGGGTATTTATACTGCCCTGGCATTCTAGGGGCCCTAAAGCGTGAGAAGAAGTCTGGAATATAAATGTCTAAAAAATTTTACGCATTTGGATTCCGTGAGGGGTATGGTGAGTTCATGTGAGATTTTATTTTTTGACACAAGTTAGTGGAATATGAGACTTTGTAAGAAAAAAAATAAATAATTCAGCTAACTTGGGCCAAAAAAATGTCTGAATGGAGCCTTACAGGGGGGTGATCAATGACAGGGGGGTGATCAATGAAAGGGGGGTGATCAGAGAGTCTATATGGGGTGATCACCCCCCTATCATTGATCACCCCCCTGTAAGGCTCCATTCAGATGTCCGTATGTGTTTTGCGGATCCGATCCATGTATCCGTGGATCCGTAAAAATCATACGGACATCTGAATGCAGCCTGACAGGGGGGTGATCAATGACAGGGGGGTGATCAATAACAGGGGGGTGATCAGGGAGTCTATATGGGGTGATCACCCCCCCTGGAAGGCTCCAGGGAGACGCCTGTATGTGTTTTGCGGATCCGATCCATCTATCAGTGGATCCGTAAAAATCATGCGGACATCTGAATGGAGCTTTACAGGGGGGTGATCAATGACAGGGGGGTAATCAATGACAGGGGGGTGATCAGGGAGTCTATATGGGGTGATCACCACAGTCATTGATCACGCCCTGTAAGGCTCCATTCAGACGTCCGTATGCGTTTTGCGGATCCGATCCATGTATCAGTGGATCCGTAAAAATCATGTGGACATCTGAATGGAGCTTTACAGGGGGGTGATCAATGACAGGGGTGTAATCAATGACAGGGGGGTGATCAGGGAGTCTATATGGGGTGATCACCACAGTCATTGATCACGCCCCTGTAAGGCTCCATTCAGACGTCCGTATGCGTTTTGCGGATCCGATCCATCTATCAGTGGATCCGTAAAAATAATGCGGACGTCTGAATGGAGCTTTACAGGGGTGTGATCAATGACAGGGGGGTAATCAATGACGGGGGGGTGATCAGGGAGTCTATATGGGGTGATCAGGGATGATCAAGGGTGAATAAGGGGTTAATAAGTGACGGGGGGGTGTAGTGTAGTGGTGCTTGATGCAACATATTACTGAGCTACCTGTGTCCTCTGGTGGTCGATCCAAACAAAGGGGACCACCAGAGGACCAGGTAGCAGGTATATTAGACGCTGTTATCAAAACAGCGTCTAATATACCTGTTAGGGGTTAAAAAAAACACATCTCCAGCCTGCCAGCGAACGATCGCCGCTGGCAGGCTGGAGATCCACTCTCTTACCTTCCGTTCCTGTGAGCGCGCGCGCCTGTGTGCGCGCGTTCACAGGAAATCTCGGCTTGCGCGAGATGACGCATATATGCGTGACTCTGCGCAGGGCTGCCGTCTCCGGAACGCGAATCTGCGTTAGGCGGTCCGGAGGCGGTTAATATATGCAGCATTTATATTCTGTTACCAAAAAAACACTTTTTTGGCAATCTACAACATCTCGATTAGTCAGTGTGTAATTTAAGGTAGAAATACACCCATCATTTTCTGGGGTTTTAAAAACACACTTTTTTGCCAAAAAACTGTATTTTTCTGATCTGCAAGTGTTAAATTCAAGTTTAATATATACAGCTTTTATATTCTGTTATTAAAAATAAACCCACAT
The DNA here is from genome assembly GCF_905171765.1 of Bufo bufo. Classification (NCBI taxonomy): domain Eukaryota; kingdom Metazoa; phylum Chordata; class Amphibia; order Anura; family Bufonidae; genus Bufo; species Bufo bufo. Next base: position 555,268,232 of record NC_053389.1, on the reverse strand, counting down.
TTTTGACAATCTACAACATCTGGATTAATCATTGTGCAATTTAAGCTAGAAATACACCCATCATTTTATGGGGTTTGTAAAACACACTTTTTTGACAAAAAAAACTGTATTTTCCTGATCTGCAAGTGTTAAATTCAAGTTTAATATAAACAGCTTTTATATTCTGTTAAAAAAATATATTTTGGCAATCTACAACATCTGGATTAGTCAGTGTGCAATTAAAGCTAAAAATGAACCCATTATTTTCTGGGGTTTGAAAAACACACTTTTTAAAAAAAACAACAACAGTATTTTCCTGATCTGCAAGGGCTAAATTCAAGTTTAATATATACAGCTTTCATATTCTGTTACCAAAAAAAACACTTTTTTGGCAATCTACAACATCTGGATTAGTCAGTGTGCAATTTAAGGTAGAAATACACCCATCATTTTCTGGGGTTTGAAAAACACACTTTTTTGCCAAAAAATTGTCTTTTCCTGATCTGCAAGTGTTAAATTCAAGTTTAATATATACAGCTTTCATATTCTGTTACCAAAAAAACACCTTTTTGGCTACCTACAACATCTGGATTAGTCAGTGTGCAATTTAAGCTAGAAATACACCCATAATTTTCTGGGGTTTTAAAAACACACTTTTTTGCCAAAAAACTGTATTTTCCTGATCTGCAAGTGTTAAATTCAAGTTTAATATATACAGCTTTTATATTCTGTTATTAAAAATAAACCCACATTTTTGGCAATCTACAACATCTGGATTAGTAAGTGTGCAATTTAAGCTAGAAATAAACCCATCATTTTATGGGGTTTGTAAAACGCACTTTGACAAAAAACTGTATTTTCCTGATCTGCAAGTGTTAAATTCAAGTTTAATATATACAGCTTTCATATTCTGTTAAAAAAATATATATTTTTGGCAATCTACAACATCTGGATTAGTCATTGTGCAATTAAAGCTAAAAATGAACCCATCATTTTCTGGGGTTTGAAAAACACACTTTTTTAAAAAACAAAACAGTATTTTCCTGATCTGCAAGGGTTAAATTCAAGTTTAACCACCTCAGCTCCCCTGGCTTAAACAACCTTAATTACCAGACCACTTTTTACAATTCTGCACTACACTACTTTCACGGTTTATTGCTCGGTCATACAACATACCACCCAAATGAATTTTACCTCTTTTTCTTCTCACTAATAGAGCTTTCATTTGGTGGTATTTCATTGCTGCTGACATTTTAACTTTTTTTGTTATTAACCACCTCCCGACCGCCTAACGCACGGATGCGTCCGGAAGGTGGTTGATTCATTCCTCCTGGACGTATCCGTGCGTCATCTCGCGAGACGCGAGATTTCCTGTGAATGCGCGCACACGTTCACAGGATCGGAAGGTAAGCGAGAGGATATCCAGCCTGCCAGCGTGATCGCTCGCTGGCAGGCTGGAGATGCGATTTTTTTAACCCCTAACAGGTATATTAGACGCTGTTTTGATAACAGCGTCAAATATACCTACTACCTGGTCCTCTGTTGGTCCCTTTTGTTTGGATCGACCACCAGAGGACACAGGTAGCTCAGCAATATGTAGCACCAAGCACCACACTACACTACACCCCCCGTCACTTATTAACCCCTTATTCAACCCTGATCACCCTTGATCACCCCATATAGACTCCCTGATCACCCCCCTGTCATTGATCACCCCCCTGTAAGGCTCCATTCAGACGTCCGTATGATTTTTACGGATCCACTGATACATGGATCGGATCCGCAAAACGCATACGGACATCTGAATGCAGCATTACAGGGGGGTGATCAATGACGGGGGTGATCACCCCATATAGACTCCCTGATCACCGCCCTGTCATTGATCACCCCCCTGTAAGGCTGCATTCAGATGTCCGTATGATTTTTACGGATCCACTGAAACATGGATCGTATCCGCAAAACGCATACGGACATCTGAATGCAGCCTTACAGGGGGGTGATCAATGACGGGGGTGATCACCCCATACTGACTCCCTGATCACCCCCCTGTCATTGATCACCCCCCTGTAAAGCTCCATTCAGACATTTTTTTTGGCCCAAGTTAGCGGAAATATTTTTTTTTTTTCTTACAAAGTCTCATATTCCACTAACTTGTGTCAAAAAATAAAATCTCACATGAACTCACCATACCCCTCATGGAATCCAAATGCGTAAAATTTTTTAGACATTTATATTCCAGACTTCTTCTCACGCTTTAGGGCCCCTAGAATGCCAGGGCAGTATAAAAACCCCACATGTGACCCCATTTCGGAAAGAAGACACCCCAAGGTATTCCGTGAGGGGAATATTGAGTCCATTAAAGATTGAAATTTTTGTCCCAAGTTAGCGGAAAGGGAGACTTTGTGAGAAAAATAAATAAATATCAAATTCCGCTAACTTGTGCCAAAAAAAAATAATTTGTATGAACTCGCCATGCCCCTCATTGAATACCTTGAGGTGTCTTCTTTCCAAAATGGGGTCACATGTGGGGTATTTATACTGCCCTGGCATTCTAGGTGCCCTAAAGCGTGAGAAGAAGTCTGGGATCCAAATGTCTAAAAATGCCCTCATAAAAGGAATGTGGGCCCCTTTGCGCATCTAGGCTGCAAAAAAGTATCACACATCTGGTATCGCCGTACTCAGGAGAAGTTGGGCAATGTGTTTTGCGGTGTCATTTTACATATACCCATGCTGGGTGAGATAAATATCTTGGTCAAATGCCAACTTTGTATCAAAAATGGGAAAAGTTGTCTTTTGCCGAGATATTTCTCTCACCCAGCATGAGTATATGTAAAAAGACACCCCAAAACACATTGCCCAACTTCTCCTGAATACGGCGATACCACATGTGTGACACTTTTTTGCAGCCTAGGTGGGCAAAGGGGCCCACATTCCAAAGAGCACCTTTCGGATTTCACAGGTCATTTACCTGCTTAACACACATTAGGGCCCCTAGAATGCCAGGGCAGTATAACTACCCCACAAGTGACACCATTTTGGAAAGAAGACACCCCAAGGTATTCTGTGAGGGGCATGGCGAGTTCCTAGAATTTTTTATTTTTTGTCACAAGTTAGCGGAAAATGATGATTTTTTATTTATTTTTTTCCCTTACAAAGTCTCATATTCCACTAACTTGTGACAAAAAATAAAAACTTCCATGAACTCACTATGCCCATCACGAAATACCTTGGGGTGTCTTCTTTCCAAAATGGAGTCACTTGTGGGGTAGTTATACTGCCCTGGCATTTTAGGGGCTGAATGCGTGAGAAGTGGTTTGAAATCAAAATCTGTAAAAAATGGCCGGTGAAATACGAAAGGTGCTCTTTGGAATGTGGGCCCCTTTGCCCACCTAGGCTGCAAAAAAGTGTCACACATCTGGTATCTCCGTACTCAGGAGAAGTTGGGCAATGTGTTTTGGGGTGTCATTTTACATATACCCATGCTGGGTGAGAGAAATATCTTGGCAAAAGACAACTTTTCCAATTTTTTTATACAAAGTTGGCATTTGACCAAGATATTTATCTCACCCAGCATGGGTACATGTAAAATGACACCCCAAAACACATTCCCCAACTTCTCCTGAGTAAGGAGATACCAGATGTGTGACACTTTTTTGCAGCCTAGGTGGGCAAAAGGGCCCACATTCCAAAGGGCACCTTTCGGATTTCACTGGCCATTTTTTACACATTTTGATTTCAAACTACTTACCACACATTTGGACCCCTAGAATGCCAAGGCAGTATAACTACCCCACAAGTGACCCCATTTTGGAAAGAAGACACCCCAAGGTATTCGCTGATGGGCATAGTGAGTTCATGGAAGTTTTTATTTTTTGTCACAAGTTAGTGGAATATGAGACTTTGTAAGAAAAAAAAAAAGAAAAAAATCATAATTTTCCGCTAACTTGTGACAAAAAATAAAAAATTCTAGGAACTCGCCATGCCCCTCACGGAATACCTTGGGGTGTCTTCTTTCCAAAATGGGGTCACTTGTGGGGTAGTTATACTGCCCTGGCATTCTAGGGGCCCAAATGTGTGGTAAGAAGTTTGAAATCAAAATGTGTAAAAAATGACCGGTGAAATCCGAAAGGTGCTCTTTGGAATGTGGGCCCCTTTGCCCACCTAGGCTGCAAAAAATTGTCACACATCTGGTATCTCCGTACTCAGGAGAAGTTGGGCAATGTGTTTTGGGGTGTCATTTTACATATACCCATGCTGGGTGAGAGAAATATCTTGGCAAAAGACAACTTTTCCAATTTTTTTATACAAAGTTGGCATTTGACCAAGATATTTATCTCACCCAGCATGGGTACATGTAAAATGACACCCCAAAACACATTGCCCAACTTCTCCTGAGTACGGCAATACCAGATGTGTGACACTTTTTTGCAGCCTAGGTGGGCAAAGGGGCCCACATTCCAAAGAGCACCTTTCGGATTTCACCGGCCATTTTTTACACATTTTGATTTCAAACTACTTGCCACACATTTGGGCCCCTAGAATGCCAGGGCAGTATAACTACCCCACAAGTGACCCCATTTTGGAAAGAAGACACCCCAAGGTATTCGCTGATGGGCATAGTGAGTTCATCGAAGTTTTTATTTTTTGTCACAAGTTAGTGGAATATGAGACTTTGTAAGAAAAAAAAAAATCATCATTTTCCGCTAACTTGTGACAAAAAATAAAAAGTTCTATGAACTCACTATGCCCATCAGTGAATACCTTAGGGTGTCTACTTTCCAAAATGGGGTCATTTGTGGGGTGTTTGTACTGTCTGGGCATTGTAGAACCTCAGGAAACATGACAGGTGCTCAGAAAGTCAGAGCTGCTTCAAAAAGCGGAAATTCACATTTTTGTACCATAGTTTGTAAACTTTTACCCAAACCATTTTTTTTTTTACCCAAACATTTTTTTTTATCAAAGACATGTAGAACAATAAATTTAGAGAAAAACTTATATATGTATGTCGTTTTTTTTGCAAAATTTTACTACTGAAAGTGAAAAATGTCATTTTTTTGCAAAAAAAATTGTTAAATTTCGATTAATAACAAAAAAAGTAAAAATGTCAGCAGCAATGAAATACCACCAAATGAAAGTTCTATTAGTGAGAAGAAAAGGAGGTAAAATTCATTTGGGTGGTAAGTTGCATGACCGAGCAATAAACGGTGAAAGTAGTGTAGGTCAGAAGTGTTAAAAGTGGCCTGGTCATTAAAGAGGACCTTTCACCAGAGGAAAACCTCTAAACTAACTATACAGAAGTGTAGAGCGGCGCCCAGGGATCCCGCTGCACTTACTGTTATCCCCGGGCGCCGCTCCGTTTGCCCGGTATAGCCTCCGGTATGTAAGTAGTTAGGCTCCACCCACTTGATCCTGCCGGCGTCTTCTTCTCCTATGCTGTATCGCTGGCCAATGGCAGCGCTCAGCTCATAGCCAGGCTATGAGCTGAGCACTGCGATTGGCCAGCGCTACAGCATAGGAGAAGGAGACCGCGGCAGGCTCAACTGGGTGGAGCCTAACTACTTACATACCGGAGGCTATAACGGGCTAACGGAGCGGCGCCCGGGGATAACAGTAAGTGCAGCGGGATCCCTGGGCGCCGCTCTACACTTCTGTATAGTTAGTTTAGAGGCTTTCCTCTGGTGAAAGGTCCTCTTTAAGGTTGTTTAAGCTATAGGGGCTGAGGTGGTTAATCGAAATTTACCGAAAGTTTTGCAAAAAAAATGACATTTTTCACTTTCAGGGTCAAAAGTGGTGGCTCACCTCAGGCGGGGTTCTGGAATTGGTGCTACTAGCCCAATATAGAGGATCACCCCTCCTCTAGTAATAATTGTAACAGAAATAAAAAGTAAGGGCGAGCACTCTACACCTGGACCCAATTAGTATTGCATAAAATATTTATTAAATCACCATATAACAATATGACATGAATGGACCATATGAAACTAAAATCTAAAATACATTAAGAAATACCACTTGGGAATGATTAAATCTTGTCAGTCTCTTGTGTTCAAAGCTACTGATAAAAATGTAGCAAGTATGTTTCACCGATGCGTTTCGTTATCCCATGCGCATATGTAGATAGTCAATGGGTTAAGCTAACTCGTGTGCGCTGCTCCGATGTCAGCAATGCAATAGCGCCGGTGGATTCAGCAATGCCCGCTAACGCATATATACTTTGCTTAATAACTTTTTTTGTATGCCTCACCGCATGAGGTTTCAACTTGTAGTGTTCCTACCTTCCTCTCACCTGCGAGGACGTCTGTCTGGACGTGTGCGGCGTGCAGGCTGCGAGCGACTGTTCCGGCGTCTAGCTCGTGGTGTCTGTGATCAGCTGCTCCCAGATCTCGCGGGATTTCGGTAGTGGTATGTAACCTGGACTGCACGGCAATACTTTGAAAGTCTGTACTCGGCGTCTCAGGAATCCAGCTTCTTCCGATAGTTAGACTGTTTGCATGGCCATGCATAGATTGCGGAGATACTTCTGTTACAGGTGTGCGGCCCAGACGTGTTTCGGGGACTCCTTCCCTTCGTCAGTGGTACAGCAACACCTGTATTGCTCCGCCTTTTATATCCTCAACTAGCCCCCAAATCCTGGATCACCGGATTGGCTTTCAACTGCACGGAATGTCCTTGCGTTTTTACATGCGTTTTCGATGCGGTTTTTTTGCAGATATGCGTTTTATCGTGAAATAGATTCCTTATAACAATCTCTGTGTCCTACATAGCTCACATTTGTAATTTTCAATTGTGCAAAGGAATTATGATGATAGCATCCGGATAAACATACCTGCATACAATAATAACATTTTTCTACCGGCTGCAACATTGGTTAATCCAATAAGTTAAATTCTACCATGATTCGCAGCACATATAGCACCATAATATCTCTTCATATATATAAATACAAATGTTAAATAACACTATATGAGATATAGGCTGCCAGTAAAACATAACTTGACTATATAGAAATTTATGAATATGTATATGCACCTGGTATAAATGGTATGATATAAAATAAAATAAAATGACATAAAAATACATGCAATTGAACATGAAATGTAAAAAATGTGTATTTGGTTGAGAGAGAGAATTAAAAATACAATATAAATATATAATTTAAAAATAGATAAAAAAAAATTTGAATTAGAAAAATGCACATTCAGACTGAGTACGTGTAGTATAGAAAATAGGGTTCTTGTAGGTATAGAAAATAGGGTTCGGATTGACCATATATATTGAATGTGATGAATGTGATGAATGAGACTGGGGGCCCACAACCGAGTCCACGACTCAGTGTCGATAAACGACCAAACTAAGTCGTAGGAGTCGGAATGGGGGCACCCAGTCTACAAAAAACCAAAGATCTCCAATTCGGCATTCAAGCCCACTGGCAACAGAGATCCAAACTGATAGATGTGTTTGGATTCTATCCTGGACATCCGTTTAATGTAATTACCACCCCTCCAGTGTCTGTCCACCTTCTCCAGTGCCGTGAAGACCAGGCCGGAGGGATCTTGATTGTGTATATCTTTATAGTGTTTAGACAGGCAGTGTTTGTCATAACCCTTCCTTATATTGGCTATATGTTCAGCCAGCCTGGTCTTCAAGGGATGTTTGGTTCTCCCTATATACTGTCTCCTACAAGGGCACTGGACAAGGTAGATAACTCCCGACGTATTGCAAGTAATGCAGTCTTTAATCTCCCATATAAAGTTGTTTTGCATCGAGGAGATAGTGGTGGTTTTTCTAGATGTGGGATTGACCTTGCAGGCCATGCATTTCCCACATTTAAAGAAACCTTTTAGATTCATCCAGGAGCCCAAGATTGTATTCTCCTTTTTCATTGTTTTAGATGTTTTGATTGATGGGGCTATTTTTAAACCTAAATTAGGTGCCTTGGTGAATATTAAAGCCGGGGTAGTTGGTAACAGATGACCTATCTTTTTATCACATAGGATGTGGTGCCAGTGGGTTTTAACGATTTTCTGTAGTCGCTTGTGACTATTCGTAAATGGAAAGATGATTTTATTGTTAATAGTCTCACTATCTTGTATGGCCTCCATCCTACCTATCTTATTTATGAAAAAACTACTTCTGTCTAATTTCCTCGTTTTTTCTAGAGCTAAGTTAATCACCCTTTCAGGATACTGTCTCTCCATAAATTGATTTTTCATCTTGACTACTTCTACCTCAAAATCTTCATCTTGTGTGCAGTTTCTTTTTATTCTGCGAAACTGACCGTATGGCACATTCAACAGCCAAGTCGGTAAGTGGCAGCTGGTAAACTGTATGAAACTGTTTTTTGAGGTAGGTTTCGAGAATGTGTTACATATATACCTTTGTTCTACCGATTTTATTTTTATATCCAGGAATTCTGTCTTCTCAGCAATATTTGCAGTAAATTTTAAGTTAAACTGGTTTAGATTAATTTCATCCAGGAAAGAGTCCAATTCTTCTCTACTCTTATTCCAAATAAAGATGACATCATCAATGAATCTCCGCCATAGGACCAGATCCACCCCCAGCCGGGGCCTGATGGTATTAAATTCCCACTCTGCCAAAAACAAATTAGCATAGCTGGGGGCGAATCTGGTTCCCATGGCGGTCCCGCATTTCTGCAGATAGAAGTTGCCCTCAAAATAGAAATAATTGTGGGTCAAAATATAATTTATGCCCTCTAGAATAAATTCAATACATGTTTTATCCATTGTTCCATCTCTTCTTAATTGTTCCCCTACTGCTGATACACCTTGTTGATGGTCAATCACTGTGTACAGTGACTGAACATCAAGAGTACCCATAATCCACCCTGTTTCAATTCTCATTTCCTCCAATATTTTAATGATGTGGGTTGTATCTTTTATATACGAGGTTGTTTTCTTCACTACCGGTTGTATCTGTACATCTATGTATTTAGACAAATTAGACGATATTGAACCAATTCCCGAAACTATTGGTCGGCCTGGTGGTTTATCCAGGCTTTTGTGCACTTTGGGGAGACAATAGAAGACAGGTAGTCTCCTCTGTGTCCCCAAAATGAAATCATGTTCTTGTCTCGATATTATTGTGAGTTCAAGCCCTTTAGTGCACAATAGCTTCAGGTCTCGTTCAAAGTCCTCTAGTGGATCGTTTTTTAACTGTATATATGTCTCAGTGTCTGACAATTGACGTAGACATTCACCATTATAGTCTGCTGTATTTAAAACGACCACTGCCCCCCCTTTATCAGCGGGTCTTATCGTAATAGCTTCATTTTTTTGTAATTGTCTAATAGCTTGATGTTCTTGTTTGGTCAGATTATCCTGGTATGTCGAACCTACTTTCAGTTTGCGTATATCCTCTTCCACATTCCTTTGGAAGGTGGCCATTTCGGCACTAATTTCATTCCTAGGGAAGAATGTGGATTTATTTTTAAGTATCGTTTTTTTGTATCTATAAGTGTATTCCTTGTAATTGGATTCTTTAAGAAGTGTTTTTTTAAACATATATTTCTTACGTATTTTTGGATCCCTATATAAGCGGAAAATTTGTCTAGTTTTTCGGTTGGCGCAAATTTCAGACCTTTTTCTAATAACTTAATTTGTGAATTGGTGAGGTTAATTGAACTTAGATTAATTATTGTAGTGGTTGTATTTAACGGTGTCTCCTGTGATATCTTGTTCTTTCTAGAACTTCTTCTGGTTTTTTTCGTGCCTCTGTGTAGTCTTGGTGATAATTTTTTCTGGAATCCCTCTGATTCCTTGAGGGATATGTGTTGTGATCTCTCCCTTGGGGATTGTGATGTTGGTGATTCTCTGAAATCTGTGCGGAATAGTGATTTTTGTGCCTCAGGTTGTATCTGTGTGTTGGTGATTCTTGGTTGTGAATTGGGGGAGTGTGTTCTCTGTGTCTTATTCGTGTCTTGTGATGTGCTGGGGTATGGTCTAAAAAATGTTGGTTAGATAGCTGGTCATATCTATTATTAACCGTTACCGCATATCTATCTTGTATAATCTCTTCTTCTATTTCTTTATTATTTAAAGGGTTATCCTCAGATACGTTTTGATGGTCCCTACTGTTGTCTACCTGGTAGTTCCTCTGGGAATATTGATGTTTCCTCCCTTTTCTATTTATTATTTCACTTTCTATCCTATCCAGGCCCCTACATAATCTTTCCTGCCAGTTCTCAAATTCTTCATTTCTAGGTAATTTCTCGATCTGTTCTTTTAAAATTGTGATTTTAATATTGAGATCGCCCAATATTTCAGTTCTCCTTTTAATGATTAATTTAATCAGCGACATTGAATGTGAAGCCAATAAGGCATTCCATTCCTCTTCAAATTTGTCGCTGAGTAAATCTTGTGCGGGAACTTTATTGCATAGGAGACCTTTAGGTATATCCTCATTCTCTAGATATTGTTGGAGGGACCTAATCTCCCAGTGTTGTTTTAATTGTTTTTGTAGAAGTCCCTCTAATTCACGGAAAATATCTGACATGTCCCTGTCTCCTGATTGTGCATTATTCACTTCATTAAATTTAAAAGTCTCAGCTCTCAGCCTTTTGGCTTCTAAATGGTGCCAGATGTCCATAATCCCGTCTGGAGGAGCTCACACAACGGGTGATTGAATATAGAATATCTAGAGTCAAAAGTGGTGGCTCAACTCAGGCGGGGTTCTGGAATTGGTGCTACTAGCCCAATATAGAGGATCACCCCTCCTCTAGTAATAATTGTAACAGAAATAAAAAGTAAGGGCGAGCACTCTACACCTGGACCCAATTAGTATTGCATAAAATATTTATTAAATCACCATATAACAATATGACATGAATGGACCATATGAAACTAAAATCTAAAATACATTAAGAAATACCACTTGGGAATGATTAAATCTTGTCAGTCTCTTGTGTTCAAAGCTACTGATATAAATGTAGCAAGTATGTTTCACCGATGCGTTTCGTTATCCCATGCGCATATGTAGATAGTCAATGGGTTAAGCTGACTCGTGTGCGCTGCTCCGATGTCAGCAATGCAATAGCGCCGGTGGATTCAGCAATGACCGCTAACGCATATATACTTTGCTTAATAACTTTGGATGCCAATGATTTGGCCGTGCACAATTAGTTTGTATGCCTCACCGCATGAGGTTTCAACTTGTAGTGTTCCTACCTTCCTCTCACCTGCGAGGACGTCTGTCTGGACGTGTGCGGCGTGCAGGCTGCGAGCGACTGTTCCGGCGTCTAGCTCGTGGTGTCTGTGATCAGCTGCTCCCAGATCTCGCGGGATTTCGGAAGTGGTATGTAACCTGGACTGCACAGCAATACTTTGAAAGTCTGTACTTGGCGTCTCAGGAATCCAGCTTCTTCCGATAGTTAGACTGTTTGCATGGCCATGCATAGATTGCGGAGATACTTCTGTTACAGGTGTGCGGCCCAGACGCGTTTCGGGAACTCCTTCCCTTCGTCAGTGGTACAGCAACACCTGTATTGCTCCGCCTTTTATATCCTCAACTAGCCCCCAAATCCTGGATCACCGGATTGGCTTTCAACTGCACGGAATGTCCTTGCGTTTTTACATGCGTTTTCGATGCGGTTTTTTTGCAGATATGCGTTTTATCGTGAAATAGATTCCTTATAACAATCTCTGTGTCCTACATAGCTCACATTTGTAATTTTCAATTGTGCAAAGGAATTATGATGATAGCATCCGGATAAACATACCTGCATACAATAATAACATTTTTCTACCGGCTGCAACATTGGTTAATCCAATAAGTTAAATTCTACCATGATTCGCAGCACATATAGCACCATAATATCTCTTCATATATATATAAATACAAATGTTAAATAACACTATATGAGATATAGGCTGCCAGTAAAACATAACTTGACTATATAGAAATTTATGAATATGTATATGCACCTGGTATAAATGGTATGATATAAAATAAAATAAAATAAAATGACATAAAAATACATGCAATTGAACATGAAATGTAAAAAATGTGTATTTGGTTGAGAGAGAGAATTAAAAATACAATATAAATATATAATTTAAAAATAGATAAAAAAAAATTTGAATTAGAAAAATGCACATTCAGACTGGGTACGTGTAGTATAGAAAATAGGGTTCTTGTAGGTATAGAAAATAGGGTTCGGATTGACCATATATATTGAATGTGATGAATGTGTGAATGTCTCATTCATCACATTCATCACATTCAATATATATGGTCAATCCGAACCCTATTTTCTATACCTACAAGAACCCTATTTTCTATACTACACGTACCCAGTCTGAATGTGCATTTTTCTAATTCAAATTTTTTTTTATCTATTTTTAAATTATATATTTATATTGTATTTTTAATTCTCTCTCTCAACCAAATACACATTTTTTACATTTTTTATATTTCATGTTCAATTGCATGTATTTTTATGTCATTTTATTTTATATCATACCATTTATACCAGGTGCATATACATATTCATAAATTTCTATATAGTCAAGTTATGTTTTACTGGCAGCCTATATCTCATATAGTGTTATTTAACATTTGTATTTATATATATGAAGAGATATTATGGTGCTATATGTGCTGCGAATCATGGTAGAATTTAACTTATTGGATTAACCAATGTTGCAGCCAGTAGAAAAATGTTATTATTGTATGCAGGTATGTTTATCCGGATGCTATCATCATAATTCCTTTGCACAATTGAAAATTACAAATGTGAGCTATGTAGGACACAGAGATTGTTATAAGGAATCTATTTCACGATAAAACGCATATCTGCAAAAAAACCGCATCGAAAACGCATGTAAAAACGCAAGGACATTCCGTGCAGTTGAAAGCCAATCCGGTGATCCAGGATTTGGGGGCTAGTTGAGGATATAAAAGGCGGAGCAATACAGGTGTTGCTGTACCACTGACGAAGGGAAGGAGTTCCCGAAACGCGTCTGGGCCGCACACCTGTAACAGAAGTATCTCCGCAATCTATGCATGGCCATGCAAACAGTCTAACTATCGGAAGAAGCTGGATTCCTGAGACGCCGAGTACAGACTTTCAAAGTATTGCCGTGCAGTCCAGGTTACATACCACTTCCGAAATCCCGCGAGATCTGGGAGCAGCTGATCACAGACACCACGAGCTAGACGCCGGAACAGTCGCTCGCAGCCTGCACGCCGCACACGTCCAGACAGACGTCCTAGCAGGTGAGAGGAAGGTAGGAACACTACAAGTTGAAACCTCATGCGGTGAGGCATACAAACTAATTGTGCACGGCCAAATCATTGGCATCCAAAGTTATTAAGCAAAGTATATATGCGTTAGCGGGCATTGCTGAATCCACCGGCGCTATTGCATTGCTGACATCGGAGCAGCGCACACGAGTCAGCTTAACCCATTGACTATCTACATATGCGCATGGGATAATGAAACGCATCGGTGAAACATACTTGCTACATTTATATCAGTAGCTTTGAACACAAGAGACTGACAAGATTTAATCATTCCCAAGTGGTATTTCTTAATGTATTTTAGATTTTAGTTTCATATGGTCCATTCATGTCATATTGTTATATGGTGATTTAATAAATATTTTATGCAATACTAATTGGGTCCAGGTGTAGAGTGCTCGCCCTTACTTTTTATTTTTCACTTTCAGTTGTAAAATCTCTAAAAAAAAAAAAAAATTCATTTCTATATAAATTTTTCTCTAAATTTATTATTCTACATGTCTTTGATAAAAAATAATGTTTTGGTAAAAAAAAAATGGTTTGGGTAAAAGTTATAGCGTTTACAAACTATGGTACAAAAATGTGAATTTCGGCTTTTTGAAGCAGCTCTGACTTTCTGAGCACCTGTCATGTTTCCTGAGGTTCTACAATGCCCAGAAAGTAAAAACACCCCACAAATGACCCCATTTTGGAAAGTAGACACCCTAAGGTATTCGCTGATGGGCATAGGGAGTTCATAGAACTTTTTATTTTTTGTCACAAGTTAGCGGAAAATGATGGATTTTTTTTCCCTTACAAAGTCTCATATTCCACTAACATGTGACAAAAAAAAAAAACTTCCATGAACTCACTATGCCCCTCACGAAATACCTTGAGGTGTCTTCTTTCCAAAATGCAAAAAAGTGTCACATTTGTGGTATCGCCGTGAGATAAATATCTCTGTCAAATGCTAACTTTGCATAAAAAAATGGGAAAAGTTGTCTTTTAGAGAGATATTTCTCTCACCCAGCATGGGTATATGTAAAAAGACACCCCAAAACACATTGCCCAACTTCTCCTAAGTACGGCGATACCACATGTGTGACACTTTTTTGCAGTCTAGGTGGGCAAAGGTGCCCACATTCCAAAGAGCACCTTTAGAATTTCACAGGGTATTTTTTACACATTTTGATTTCAAACTACTTCTCACGCATTAGGGCCCCTAAAATGCCAGGGCAGTATAACTACCCAACAAGTGACCCCATTTAGGAAAGAAGACACCCCAAGGTATTTCGTGATGGGCATAGTGAGTTCATGGAAGTTTTTATTTTTTGTCACAAGTTAGTGATATATGAGACTTTGTAAGAAAAAAAAAAATCAGAATTTTCCGCTAACTTGTGACAAAAAAAAAAAATTCTAGGAGCTCGCCATGCCCCTCACGGAATACCTTGGGGTGTCTTCTTTCCAAAATGGGGTCACTTATGGGGTAGTTATACTGCCCTGGCATTTTAGGGGACCTAATGCGTGAGAAGTTGTTTGAAATCAAAATGTGTAAAAAATGCCCTGTGAAATCCTAAAGGTGCTCTTTAGAATATGGGCCCCTTTGCCCACCTAGGCTGCAAAAAAGTGTCACACATGTGGTATCGCCGTACTCAGGAGAAGTTGGGCAATGTGTTTTGGGGTGTCTTTTTACGTTTACCCATGCTGGGTGAGAGAAATATCTCTCTAAAAGACAACTTTTCCCTTTTTTTTATACAAAGTTGGCATTTGTCCGAGATGTTTATCTCACCCAGCATGGGTATTTGTAAAATGAAACCCCAAAACACATTTTCCAAATTCTCCTGAGTACGGCGATACCACATGTGTGACACTTTTTTGCAGCATAGATGCGCAAAGGGGCCCAAATTCCTTTTAGGAGGGCATTTTTAGACATTTGGATCCCAGACTTCTTCTCACGCTTTAGGGCCCCTAAAATGCCAGGGCAGTATAAATACCCCACATGTGACCCCATTTTGGAAAGAAGACACCCCAAGGTATTTAATGAGGGGCATGGCGAGTTCATCGAAGATTTTTTTTTTTTTGGCACAAGATAGCGGAAATTGATTTTTATATTTTTTTCTCACAAAGTCTCCCTTTCCGCTAACTTGGGACAAAAAATTCAATCTTTCATGGACTCAATATGCCCCTCAGCGAATACCTTGGGGTGTCTTCTTTCCGAAATGGCGTCACATGTGGGGTATTTATACTGCCCTGGCATTTTAGGGGCCCTAAAGCATGAGAAGAAGTCTGGAATATAAATGTCTAAAAAATGTTATGCATTTGAAATCCGTGAGGGGTATGGTGAGTTCATGTGAGATTTTATTTTTTGTCACAAATTAGTGGAATATGAGACTTTGTAAGAAAAATAAATAAATAAATCAATTTCCACTAACTTGTGCCAAAAAAGTGTCTGAATGGAGCCTTACAGGGGGATAATCAATGACAGGGGGGTGATCAGGGAGTCTATATAGGGTGATCACCACCCTGTCATTGATCTCCCCCCTGTAAGGCTACATTCAGACGTCCGTATTTGTTTTGCGGATCCGCGGTGTCCGTGTTTTGCGGATCCGGGGAGTCTATATGGGGTGATCACCCCCTCTGTAAGGCTCCATTCAGACGTCCGTATGTGTTTAGCGGATCTGATCCATGTATCCGTGGATCCGTAAAAAACATATGGACATCTGAATGGAGCCTTACAGGGGGGTGATCAGGGAGTCTATATGGGGTGATCAGGGGTTAATTAGTGACAGGGGATGTAGTGTGGTGCTACTTATTACACAGCTGCCTGTGTCCTCTGGTGGTCGACCCAAGCAAAAGGGACCACCAGAGGACCAGGTAGCAGTATATTAGATGCTGTTATCAAAAAAGCGTCTAATATACCTGTTAGAGGTTAAAAAAAATCGCATCTACAGCCTGCCAGCGAACGATCGCCACTGGCAGGCTGTAGATCCACTCGCTTACCTGCAGTTCCTGTGAACGCGCGCGCCTGTGTGCGCTCGTTCACAGGAAATCTCGCGTCTCGCGAGATGACGCGTATATGCGTGACTCTACCTGAGTGAGCTGCCTCCGGAACGCGATCCTGCGTTAGGCGGTTCGGAGGCGGTTAAACGGGTAACCTATTTCATTAAGGAGAGCTCCTGATGCACCAAGGGGAGCCCCAATTCTGCGAAATACATGCTTGTGTATGGCAAGCTACACAATGCTACTAAGGATTTCTGAGAAAGATTGCAAATTAGCTTCCATAAGCCTATGGCAGAAGATGTTAATTTGCATATCATCATTCTAGAAACCAAAAATAATGGATTGTTGCCTATATTAGTATTAACAAGTATGTTTTGAGTGACAGCGAGAGTATATGAGACAGAAAAATCTATTGTTGCAACAAAGAGTTTCTCAATCTAATATATCTATCTTTAACCTCCTCAGGACCGCCGTACGCAGGATTGCGTCTTTGCGGCGATCCTGTTACTCTGGGTGGACGCATATACGCGTCCTCTCGCGATAGTCGAGATTTCCTGTGTGCGCGTTCACAGGAACTGCAGGGAAGCGAGTGAATCTCCAGCCTGCCAGCGGCGATCGTTCGCTGGCATGCTGGAGATGCGATTTTTTTAACCCCTAACAGGTATATTAGACGCTGTTTTGATAACAGCGTCTAATATACCTGCTACCTGGTCCTCTGGTGGTCCCTTTTGCTTGGATCGACCACCAGAGGACACAGGCAGCTCAGTAAAGTAGCACCAAACACCACTACACTACACCCCCCCGTCACTTATTAACCCCTTAATACACTCATATACACTCCCTGATCACCCCCTGTCATTGATCACCCCCCTGTAAGGCTCCATTCAGACGTCCGTATGATTTTTACGGATCCTCTGATACATGGATCGGATCCGCAAAACACATACGGACGTCTGAATGGAGCCTTATAGGGGGGTGATCAATGACAGGGGGGTGATCACCCCATATAGACTCCCTGATCACCCCCCTGTCATTGATCACCCCCTGTCATTGATCACCCCCCTGTAAGGCTCCATTCAGACATTTTTTTGGCCCAAGTTAGCGGAATAAATTTTTTTTTTCTTACAAAGTCTCATATTCCACTAACTTGTGTCAAAAAATAAAATCTCACATGAACTCACCATACCCCTCACGGAATCCAAATGCGTAAAATTTTTTAGACATTTATATTCCAGACTTCTTCTCACGCTTTAGGGCCCCTAGAATGCCAGGGCAGTATAAATACCCCACATGTGACCCCATTTCGGAAAGAAGACACCCCAAGGTATTCCATGAGGGGCATATTGAGTCCATGAAAGATTGAAATTTTTGTTCCAACTTAGCGGAAAGGGAGACTTTGTGAGAAAAAAAAATTTAAAAAAAATTTCTGCTATCTTGTGCCAAAAAAAAAAAAAATGCTATGAACTCACCATGCCATTCATTGAATACCTTTGGGTGTCTTCTTTCCAAAATGGGGTCACATGTGGGGTATTTATACTGCCCTGGCATTTTAGGGGCCCTAAAGCGTGAGAAGAAGTCTGGGATCCAAATGTCTAAAAATGCCCTCATAAAAGGAATGTGGGCCCCTTTGCGCATCTAGGCTGCAAAAAAGTGTCACACATCTGGTATCGCCGTACTCAGGAGAAGTTGGGCAATGTGTTTTGGGGTGTCATTTTACATATACCCATGCTGGGTGAGATAAATATCTTGGTCAAATGCCAACTTTGTATAAAAAATGGGAAAAGTTGTCTTTTGCCGAGATATTTCTCTCACCCAGCATGAGTATATGTAAAAAGACACCCTAAAACACATTGCTCAACTTCTCTTGAATACTGCGATACCACATGTGTGACTATTTTTTGCAGCCTAGGTGGGCAAAGGGGCCCACATTCCAAAGTGCACCTTTAGGATTTCACAGGACATTTACCTACTTACCACACATTAGGGCTCCTAGAATGCCAGGGCAGTATAAGAGACGTGGTTTGAAATCAAAATGTGTAAAAAATGGCCGGTGAAATCCAAAAGGTGCTCTTTGGAATGTGGGCCCCTTTGCCCACCAAGGCTGCAAAAAAGTGTCACACATCTGGTATCACCGTACTTAGGAGAAGTTGGGCAATGTGTTTTGGGATGTCTTTTTACATATACCCATGCTGGGTGAGATAAATATCTTGGTCAAATGTCAACTTTGTATAAAAAAATGGGGAAAGTTGTCTTTTGCCAAGATATTTCTGTCACCCAGCATGGGTATATGTAAAATGACACCCCAAAACACATTGCCCAACTTCTCCTGAGTACGGTGACACCAGATGTGTGACACTTTTTTTGCAGCCTAGGTGGGAAAAGGGGCCCACATCCCAAAGAGCACCTTTCGGATTTCACCGGCCATTTTTTACACATTTTGATTTCAAACTACTTCTCACGCATTCGGGCCCCTAAAATGCCAGGGCAGTATAACTACCCCACAAGTGACCCCATTTTGGAAAGAAGACACCCCAAGGTATTCTATGAACTCACTATGCCCATCAGCGAAGTTTTTATTTTTTGTCACAAGTTAGTGGAATATGAGACTTTGTAAGAAAAAAAAAAGATAAAATCATTTTCCGCTAACTTGTGACAAAAAATAAAAAGTTCTATGAACTCACTATGCCCATCAGCGAATACCTTAGGGTGTCTACTTTCCGAAATGGGGTCATTTGTGGGGTGTTTGTACTGTCTGGGCATTGTAGAACCTCAGGAAACATGACAGGTGCTCAGAAAGTCAGAGCTGCTTCAAAAAGCGGAAATTCACATTTTTGTACCATAGTTTGTAAACGCTATAACTTTTACCCAAACCATTTATTTTTTACCCAAACATTTTTGTCTTATCAAAGACATGTAGAACAATAAATTTAGAGAAAAATTTATATATGGATGTCGTTTTTTTTTGCTAAATTTTACAACTGAATGTGAAAAATGTCATTTCTTTGCAAAAAAATCGTTAAATTTTGAAATACCACCAAATGAAAGCTCTATTAGTGAGAAGAAAAGGAGGTAAAATTCATTTGGGTGGTAAGTTGCATGACCGAGCAATAAACGGTGAAAGTAGTGTAGGTCAGAATTGTAAAAAGTGGCCTGGTCATTAAGGGTGTTTAAGCTAAGGGGGCTGAAGTGGTTAAACGGGTACCCTTTTACATTAAGGAGAGCTCCTGATGCACCAAGGGGAGCCCCAATTCTACAAAATACATGCTTGTGCATGGCAAGCTACACAATGCTAATATGGATTTCTGGGAAAGATATGCAAATTAGCTTCCATTAGCCTATGGCAGATGATGTTAATTTGCATATCATCATTCTAGAAACCAATAAAAATGGAATGTTGCCTACATTAGTAATAACAAGTATGTTTTGAGTGACAGTGAGAGCATATGAGACAAATAAATCTATTGTTGCTACAAAGAGCGTTTCTCAATCCAATATATCTATCTTTAAACGGGTACCCTTTTACATTAAGGAGAGCTCCTGATGCACCAAGGGGAGCCCCATTTCTACAAAATACATGCTTGTGCATGGCATGCTACACAATGCTAATATGGATTTCTGGGAAAGATATGCAAATTAGCTTCCATTAGCCTATGGCAGAAGATGTTAATTTGCATATCATCATTCTAGAAACCAATAAAAATGGAATGTTGCCTACATTAGTAATAACAAGTATGTTTTGAGTGACAGTGAGAGCATATGAGACAAATAAATCTATTGTTGCTACAAAGAGCGTTTCTCAATCCAATATATCTATCTTTAAACGGGTACCCTTTTACATTAAGGAGAGCTCCTGATGCACCAAGCGGAGCCCCAATTCTGCGAAATACATGCTTGTGCATGGCAAGCTACTATGGATTTCTGGGAAAGATATGCAAATTAGCTTCCATAAGCCTATGGCAGAAGATGTTAATTTGCATGTCATCATTCTAGAAACCAAAAATAATGGATTGTTCCCTATATTAGTAATAACAAGTATGTTTTGAGTGAAAGAGAGAGCATATGAGACAGAGAAAACTATTGTTGCAACAAAGAGAGTTTCTCAATCCAATATATCTATCTTTAAACGGGTACCCTTTTACATGAAGGAGAGCTCCTGATGCACCAAGGGGAGCCCCAATTCTGCAAAATACATGCTTGTGTATGGCAAGCTACACAATGCTACTATGGATTTCTGGGAAAGATATGCAAATTAGCTGCCATAAGCCTATGGCAGAAGATGTTAATTTGCATATCATTCTAGAAACCAAAAATAATGGAATGTTGCCCACATTAGTAATAACAAGTATGTTTTGAGTGACAGCGAGAGAATATGAGACAGAGAAATCTATTGTTGCAACAAAGAGAGTTTCTCAATCCAATATATCTATCTTTAAACGGGTACCCTTTTACATTAAGGAGAGCTCCTGATGCACCAAGGTGAGCCCCAATTCTGCGAAATACATGCTTGTGCATGGCAAGCTACACAATGCTAATATGGATTTCTGGGAAAGATATGCAAATTAGCTTCCATTAGCCTATGGCAGAAGATGTTAATTTGCATAGCATTCTAGAAACCAAAAATAATGGATTGTTGCCTACATTAGTAATAACAAGTATGTTTTCAGTGACTTTTTTTTTTTTTCCTCAGTAATTAGACATAATCATACTCAATCAGTCCACTCCAACGTGGCTCAACACATAATATGTCTATTTTACATCATTGGACCCCTACAAAACAAAAATTAAAAATAAAAACTCAACAAAAAATCAGGATCTACTAATATATTGGCTCCATTGAGATGTTTTCCAGATTTTTTCAGCTTCATTTTCACCGATCCTCTTTTTATCCAATAAATATATTGTAAAAATCCTAGATAAAAAGACTTTAGAACATTTCCTTGGTGTTAAAACGACTTTTTTAAAAATCACTAAATTTCTAACATCCCACAATACCTCTTTAAAAACTGAGAATAAAAGCCAACACACACGTGAGTTTGATAAAATCTTAAGATCCTGTCCAATAAAAACGTTCTCATAACTAAAAATCTTCCATCCTGTCAGTGCAATAAAAAGGACTAAAAACTTTTTTCGCATAGCAGCACTCCCAAAACAAATGGCAAAGATCTTCAATTTCTCTACAGTCTTCCCTTGGACATCTCTCCGCAACTCTTATGCCCCTAGAGTTCATAAACATTCTGGTCGGGAGACATCCGTGAAAACTAAGCCATACCACATCTTTCTGTTTGTTTGAGAGACCTAAAACATTAAAAAGCTTCCATATTTTTGCAGACTGTGCAGAATTACAGAATGGTACATCATACAACAATTCCTTCTTCCTTCCAGCTTTTATAATCTCATTTTTATCAGGTTTACTTATAGAGCCCAATTCGTACTGATCATAAAAAGATCTGAGTACCACATAAAATTTCGGGATGACAAAAGCAATGGGTTTACTCAGTTCTCTTTCACACCAGCCCCATTTAGTAAACAACCATCCTGCTAAAAATCTGCACATATCTGCCGTCCTACCATTGCACTTTAAAATTTTGAAAATAAGTAAAAAATAATTCCTTTGGATAAAAAAGTCTATATTTGGGAAGTCGTACCCACCCAAATCAGTTCTGGTCATAACAACAGCTCTACTCCTTTTCTCCATTTTAGACCCCCAAAAAAACACAAAAAGACTTCTTACCATCCTCTTCATCCACAACTTCCCGGGTGGTAAAATAATACAAGTATATAAAAGCAAAGGTAAAATCACAGTTTTTGTTATTAAAACTTTCCCTTTCAGAGATAGCTGCCTAAGTCTCCAAAAGTTCCGTTTTTTTTTCCACCTTTTCTTTCAATCTTGCAAAATTCTTCTCATTTTTACTTTTCTTCTCAAATATAATTCCTAATATCTCTGCCTCCTCTTTAATAGGGATCCCCTCCACCTTCACCTCCACTTGCTTACCATAGTTCACTAATTGACATTTGTTCCAGTTAACACTCATTCCGGTCACACTACAAAAGATCTTCATATGCAAATTCACCCGGTTAAGGTCCGCTTGATTTTGGCAAGAAAAAACAGCATCATCCATATATCCAAAGGACTTGATCTTCTTCCCAGAACTCCCAGGTATAAAAATTCCTTGAATACATTTATCTTTTTGAATTGATTTTAAAAGTGGTTCCATGGCGCAAATAAAAAGGATCGGGGAGAGAGGGCAGCCCTGCCTAACTCCGGACCTTACCTCAATTGCTGAGCCCACCCTTCCATTAATTAAAATATGACTAAAAACATTAAAATACATGCCTCTAATCAAATCTAAAATTTTCCTTGGGACCCCCATCTTCTCCAATGTAAAAAATAAAAACGTATGTGATATTTTATCGTAGGCCTTCTCAGTTTCAATAAATAAAGGGATGTTATTAAGATCAGCATAAAAAAATCATATCTCTCAATAAAATTAAATTATCTGATATCCTCCTACCTGGAACAGCACATACTTGATATTCATCCACCATATATTCCACCACTTCACTCAACCTACTTGCCACTACCTTTGCCACAATCTTATAGTCGCAGTTGAGAAGCGTAATTGGTCTCCAATTTTTAATTTCTTTTTCATTACCTTTTTTATAAATTAAAGTAACCATCCCCTCTCTCATGGTATCAGATAAAACCCCGTTATTAAAAATAAAACGTACTACACGACAAAATTCTTCTCCAATAATATCCCAATACAATAAATAAAATTCCACAGGAAGACCATCACTTCCAGGAGTCTTCCCACTCGCCATCCTTTGCACTGTATTTTTTATTTCATCGTCCTTTAAATCACCGACTAAAAAATCTTTCTCTTCCTTTGGAATATTATCTGAAATCACTTCACAGTATTCTTTTATCTCACTATCAGAAGCTTTGCTTTCATTTTTAAAAAGTGCATCATAAAACCCACAAATATGATCAACCATCTTATCACCAAAAACTTCACCATCCGGGGTTAAAACCGATTTAAAAACACCCTTTGATTTAAAACTCTTTCTAAAGAAATACCTGGAACACTTTTCATCCTCCTCCAAATGTTTTACCTTAGAATTATGCACAATATTTTTTCCTCTTGCCACAAACTCCTTTTTCCTTGCCTCTTTTATTTCCTTAATTTCATCATCCACCTCCCAACCACAGCTTTTAAGCTTATAAAGCGCTTCAATTCTGCCAATCAAAGTATTCTCCTTTTCCCTCCTCTCCTGTGCTCTTTTCACACATATATTTTTAAAAAAGGAAGCAAACCTTCCTTTCGCCCAGTCCCACCACTCAAGTATACAATTAAAACACTTCTGTTTGCTGACACATAATAAAAACACTTCTGTAAAACTGTTTTTAATTCCTTCTTCCTCCAACAATCCAACATTTAACTTCCAATAACCTCTACCAAAGCTAATGGACTCAGAAAGACCTATTTCGACAAGAACCATCCTATGGTCAGAAAAACTGGTCATCACATGGTCACACCTGGTCACCTCCGTTCTATCAGACACCAATGCATAATCAATTCTGGACCTGGAACGCCCACTATCAGCAATATATGTAAATTTGTCATCCCCATTGACCATCAGCCCAGCATCCTTAAAATGCAAATCTTGGATCATCTCATTAAGCAAGGTAGAGGTTGCATCAATTTTCACATCTGAATTGCTGTGTCTATCTTGTACACTCCGAATACAATTAAAATCCCCTAAAAGAATAATATGGTCGCGACCAGGCATAAAAAGCTTAAGAGTTTCTAAGAATAAAATACGTTCACTGTTGAGGAACGGTTGAGACGTGTGCATATATATCCATGCATGCCTGCAAACACGTGCGGGCATGTATGGTATATATATGCATACATTAACCACCGCATCATGGGGTGATGCCTATGGTGATCCCCAGGGGCTCATGGTGGCCCCTGTGGGAAATATGTGGTCCCTGGAAGCTGTGCCCCCTTATAACCCCCCTTATATTAGTATATATATGTGCCCCCTTATATATGTCCCCTGTATGTGATGCCCCAGATATATGCGAGGGTGTGTGTATATATAGATATGTGTGTATGTATTTGCACAGTGTCTATGTATATACACTTATGTCAGCATGACAGTATGTATGTGGGCTTATTGCTGCCCATTCATACCCCCGGTTTTGTATGTGTTTATAGATGAGCCCCCAAGCATCTGTGGATATATATATGCATATATGCAATTCCAACTGTTATCAACAGAGTTGTTTAGAGAAAAACTTGTGCTGATAGCCTGTAGGATAACAGCTGATTAGCATCTAGTCCCCTTTTGTTCAGGCCCAAAGCAATCAGACTCTGTGGCACCGTTGTGAGGGGACCTTCTAATCAGAGACATCAAAGACCTGTTTTTCCACACCTCTGCCCCATGGCCATGCCCATTACTCCCAGCATTTTTGGGACTAGGAGGGGGGACTAAGGCACACTATGATGTCACATGCCTGAGGAAGGAGGAGGGGGTTGCTTTTGGGCTATAAAACCCCGAACCGGACAGAGGTGCCCTCTCTTGCAACCAGACTAGATTCAGAGACGCATAGGAGAGAGGAGCTCCATGATGACCACCTGGATAAGGCCTAAGTATCACCCCTGGTCCTGTAACCCCTATATTTGTGTCCTTGATGTGATGTGACCCTGGGCCCTGATTTACCCTTGCCGTGTTACTGGACACCCTGAACCCCCAAACCCTTGCCTTATTGTATCCTTGTTTGTACCCCTGATCCTGTGCCACTGGTTCCCCTGATTGTATTTGTGGTTACCCCCACTGTATCTATTACTGGACACCCTGATCCCCCAAACCCTTGCCTTATTGTATCCTTGTTTGTACCCCTGATCCTGTGATCCCCCAAACCCTTGCCTTATTGTATTCCCCTGTTGTACCCCTGATCCTGTGGCCCTATTAGTACCCCTGATTACCCCCACTCCCTGCTGTGTCCCTGATCCCTGCTGTACCCCTGGTAAACCTCAGCACTCACTTGCAAGTAACCCTTGCAGTGCTGAATCTATAGTGTCTGTGGCCTGCACTCCCTTGCAGTGCCACCGTTAACCCCGTAGGGACAGTGAGTACAGACACCCCTGGTCTCCCCTGGTTACCCCTGGTCTCCCCTGTTACCCCTGGTCTCCCCTGGTTACCCCTGGTTCCCTGTGTGCCTGCTCTCCCCTGGTTACCCCTGGTTCCCTGTGTGCCTGCTCTCCCCTGGTTCACCCCCCCATAGACCCCTGAACCCTGAATAACCCCTGTTTCCCTGCCTTGGTTCCTTTGTAGAGCATGCTTCTGCTCTGCAAACAAATCCTTATAACCCTTCGTCATACCCCGTAGGGACAGTGTATAGTCAGGTGGGGTGGATTGTTAATATACTTGTATGTGTGAACTGTGTAGTTAGTTTATGGGTGGAATTGGGAACGTGTAGTGTAGTTTAGGATTGTATATTTAGTGCTGTATTGTTAGTATTGCGTGCGTAGTGTATTGTTAGTAATAAATACTGTGTTTGGTTTATAACTATCTGTGTGGCGTGTGGTTATTGGCGATAGTTAGTTTAGTAAGGCGCATGCAGTTAAAATAGCGACTAGTGTAAAGCATAGCGAAGGTATTGTTATTATTATATAAAGGCATAAATGGGCGGAGTTATCACTAGATGGCTCCTCCCATTTATGAATATTAATTATTGATATTTGCATAAATATTGGTGATTAATACTCCCGCTTTACATTCACGTTTAAAAGCAGGAGCATACACACTAAAAACTTTAAAACGTTGTCCTAAAAACGCCAAACTTAAAAAAACACATCTACCTGGTAACACAACTTTAAACTCCAAAACATAAATTTTATTATTCTTCACTAAAATCCCAACACCTTCATTTTTATTCTCCGTGCAAGGCGACCAAAAGGATTTGCCACACTCCCACTCTGACTCATGAGGGGCAGACCTTATTGCGCATTCTTGTATACACAAGATATCAGCTTTAACACCTTTTAGAAAATCAAAAACTGCAGCTCTCCTATTATTAGATCCAATACTTCTAACATTCAATGTTGCTAAAACCAAACTCATTATTAAGATGTTAAAAATTTTACAATCCATAACTATTTAATGAAGATTGGCTATCTACTATTCTTTCAACAACAGGCGATCCTACATCAGAATCCCTGAAAGTAGTATTAGACCACACAGGATCCTCCTGGCTTCCAGACCAACCTCCGCCCTCTCCTTTCTTTGGTCTTTTTGGGACAGAACCAGGAGGATTTAAATCAATTTCCAATTCCTCATAATCACTACTTACTTTTTGACCAGGCGTTATGAGAGCATCTGAATCACATCCACTCATCTGGAATTCCATATCTTCACCTTCTCCCACAACATGATCCGGACATTTTTCCTTCTCTCCCTCATCACATTAATCACTGCTAGAAATTTCACCACCTAATGTCCTTTCAAGGGCAGCAACAGTCTCCTGGGATCTCGCCTTCTTTTTTTTCCCAGAAGCCCTCTGCCACTCCCCCTCATTTGAATTTCCCGCCAAAACCGCCTCTCCCTCCATGTGGTCACCAAACACAGTCTCCATTTTGTTTTCATTTTCTCCACTTCCACTCTCCTTCTCATGAGTAACATTTGAGACAATAACGCTTGCACTGTTTTTCACACGCTCAGCATATGTCCCACCACTTGACCGCTGCACCCTATTTTTCTTCTCCACAATTTCTGCACGTGACTGCCTGTTATCAAACAACATACATTTCCGCGCCAAATGATCCCCACTTCCACACACATCACAATAACGCTTTTCAGTACAGTCTTTCACCATATGCCCAGTCTGCCCACAATTCCTACACACATCACCTTTTTGCGGACATTCCTCTTGCAAATGGCCATAATTCATGCAGTGTCTACAGTATTTGAGTTGCCCCTGATAAAAACAGAAGCCTCTCTCTCCCCCTATAGAAAAAACAGCAGGAACCGCCATATCCTTTTTAAATTTTACAAAAAATCTCCTCTTCCCATTAAGGTATCCATGTTTGTTGGTTAATCTTTGGTCAAAGCTCACTTCATCACAATACCACCTTAAAAAGGCTGCAACAGTCATATCACCAACTTTAGGGTTATACATATGGACCACTAACGTTTGTCTCACCATTTGAAAAGAAGGAATAATTTTAACATGTTCCAAAAAGGCCGGCTTCTTCTCCTCTTTCATCTTCAGCAAATCCATATATATTCTTTGGCACAACCCCTCGGAACAAACCGTTAAATCATAAATACCCTGTTTAGGGAAATCTTGTAAAGCCAACACATCCTTTACCTGTAGGTACTCCAACTTCTTCAACACCTCTCCAACGACTTTATCCAGCCCGATGTTCATCCGGAAACCATCTTCTACCTCCAACCGCACAGTGTCCTCAAGACCTCGAGACATTTTTAAATAGCGGAGGTTCACCAAAAAGCTCACCCACTAGGTTGCACTCGATAGCACCCAGGGCCCCCCGCAAAGAGGACCCCGATAACTCCCTGCCGACCAAGACCAAACACAACATCTTTCGATGCTACACTTGATCTTAGCCATATGAGACAGAGAAAACTATTGTTGCAACAAAGAGAGTTTCTCAATCCAATATATCTATCTTTAAACGAGTACCCTTTTACATTAAGGAGAGCTCCTGATGCACCAAGGTGAGCCCCAATTCTGCGAAATACATGCTTGTGCATGGCAAGCTACACAATGCTACTATGGATTTCTGGGAAAGATATGCAAATTAGCTTCCATCAGCCTATGGCAGAAGATGTTAATTTGCATATCATTCTAGAAACCAAAAATAATGGATTGTTCCCTATATTAGTATTAACACGTATGTTTTGAGTGACAGCGAGAGCATATGAGACAGAGAAAACTATTGTTGCAACAAAGAGAGTTTCTCAATCCAATATATCTTTAAACGGGTACCCTTTTACATTAAGGAGAGCTCCTGATGCACCAAGCGGAGCCCCAATTCTGCGAAATACATGCTTGTGCATGGAAATCTACTATGGATTTCTGGGAAAGATATGCAAATTAGCTTCCATAAGCCTATGACAGAAGATGTTAATTTGCATATCATCATTCTAGAGACCAATAAAAATGGAATGTTGCCTAAATTTGTAATAACAAGTATGTTTTGAGTGACAGCGAGAGCATATGAGACAGAGAAATCTATTGTTGCAACAAAGAGAGTTTCTCAATCCAATATATCTTTAAACGGGTACCCTTTTACATTAAGGAGAGCTCCTGATGCACCAAGCGGAGCCCCAATTCTGCGAAATACATGCTTGTGCATGGCAAACTACTATGGATTTCTGGGAAAGATATGCAAATTAGCTTCCATAAGCCTATGGCAGAAGATGTTAATTTGCATATCATTCTAGAAACCAAAAATAATGGATTGTTCCCTAAATTAGTATTAACACGTATGTTTTGAGTGACAGCGAGAGCATCTGAGACAGAGAAAACTATTGTTGCAACAAAGAGAGTTTCTCAATCCAATATATCTTTAAACGGGTACCCTTTTACATTAAGGAGAGCTCCTGATGCACCAAGGGGAGCCCCAATTCTGCGAAATACATGCTTGTGTATGGCAAGCTAAACAATGCTACTATGGATTTCTGGGAAAGATATGCAAATTAGCTTCCATAAACCTATGGCAGAAGATGTTAATTTACATATCATCATTCTAGAGACCAATAAAAATAGAATGTTGCCTAAATTAGTAATAACAAGTATGTTTTGAGTGACAGCGAGAGCATATGAGACAGAGAAATCTATTGTTGCAACAAAGAGAGTTTCTCAATCCAATATATCTTTAAACGGGTACCCTTTTACATTAAGGAGAGCTTCTGATGCACCAAGCGGAGCCCCAATTCTGCGAAATACATGCTTGTGCATGGAAAGCTACTATGGATTTCTGGGAAAGATATGCAAATTAGCTTCCATAAGCCTATGGCAGAAGATGTTAATTTGCATATCATCATTCTAGAGACCAATAAAAATGGAATGTTTCCAAAATTAGTAATAACAAGTATGTTTTGAGTGACAGCGAGAGCATATGAGACAGAGAAATCTATTGTTGCAACAAAGAGAGTTGATCAATCCAATATATCTATCTTTAAACGGGTACCCTTTTACATTAAGGAGAGCTCCTGATGCACCAAGCGGAGCCCCAATTCTGCGAAATACATGCTTGTGCATGGCAAACTACTATGGATTTCTGGGAAAGATATGCAAATTAGCTTCCATAAGCCTATGGCAGAAGATGTTAATTTGCATATCATTCTAGAGACCAATAAAAATGGAATGTTGCCTAAATTTGTAATAACAAGTATGTTTTGAGTGACAGCGAGAGCATATGAGACTGAGAAATCTAATGTTGCAACAAAGAGAGTTTCTCAATCCAATATATCTATCTTTAAACGGGTACCCTTTTACATTAAGGAGAGCTCCTGATGCACCAAGGGGAGCCCCAATTCTGCGAAATACATGCTTGTGTATGGCAAGCTACACAATGCTACTATGGATTTCTGGGACCGATATGCAAATTAGCTTCCTTAAGCCTATGGCAGAATATATTAATTTGCATATCATCATTCTAGAAACCAAAAATAATGGATTGTTGCCTATATTAGTAATAACAAGTATGTTTTGAGTGACAGCAACAGCATATGAGACAGAGAAAACTATTGTTGCAACAAAGAGAATTTCTCAATCCAATATATCTTTAAACGGGTACCCTTTTACATTAAGGAGAGCTCCTGATGCACCAAGCGGAGCCCCAATTCTGCGAAATACATGCTTGTGCATGGAAAGCTACTATGGATTTCTGGGAAAGATATGCAAATTAGCTTCCATAAGCCTATGACAGAAGATGTTAATTTGCATATCATCATTCTAGAGACCAATAAAAATGGAATGTTGCCTAAAGTTGTAATAACAAGTATGTTTTGAGTGACAGCGAGAGCATATGAGACAGAGAAATCTATTGTTGCAACAAAGAGTTTCTCAATCCAATAAATCTAACTTTAAACGGGTACCCTTTTATATTAAGGAGAGCTCCTGATGCACCAAGGGGAGCACCAATTCTGCGAAATACATGCTTGTGTATGGAAAGCTACACAATGCTACTATAGATTTCTCGGAAAGATATACAAATTAGCTTCCATAAGCCTATGACAGAAGATGTTAATTTGCATATCATCATTCTAGAAACCAAAAATAATGGATTGTTGCATATATTAGTAATAACAAGTATGTTTTGAGTGACAGCAACAGCATATGAGACAGAGAAAACTATTGTTGCAACAAAGAGAGTTTCTCAATTCAATAAATCTAACTTTAAACGGGTACCCTTTTATATTAAGGAGAGCTCCTGATGCACCAAGGGGAGCATCAATTCTGCGAAATACATGCTTGTGTATGGAAAGCTACACAATGCTACTATAGATTTCTGGGAAAGATATGCAAATTAGCTTCCATAAGCCTATGACAGAAGATGTTAATTTGCATACCATCATTCTAGAAACCAATAAAAATTTAATGTTGCCAACATTAGTAATAACAAGTATGTTTTGAGTGACAGCGAGAGCATATGAGACAGAGAAATCTATTGTTGCAACAAAGAGAGTTTCTCAATCCAATATATCTATCTTTAAACGGGTACCCTTTTACATTAAGGAGCTCCTGATGCACCAAGGTGAGCCCCAATTCTGCGAAATACATGCTTGTGCATGGCAAGCTACACAATGCTACTATGGATATCTGGGAAAGATATGCAAATTAGCTTCCATAAGCCTATGGCAGAAGATGCTAATTTGCATATCATTCTAGAAACCAAAAATAATGGATTGTTGCCAATATTAGTATTAACAAGTATGTTTTGAGTGACAGCGAGAGCATATGAGACACAGAAAACTATTGTTGCAACAAAGAGAGTTTCTCAATCCAATATATCTATCTTTAAACGGGTACCCTTTTACATTAAGGAGAGCTCCTGATGCACCTAAGGGGACCCCAACTCTGCGAAATACATGCTTGTGTATGGCAAGCTACACAATGCTACTATGGATTTTTGGGAAAGATATGCAAATTAGCTGCCATAAGCCTATGGCAGAAGATGTTAATTTGCATATCATCATTCTAGAAACCAATAAAAATGGAATGTTGCCTACATTAGTAATAACAAGTATGTTTTGAGTGACACCGAGAGCATATGAGACTGAGAAAACTATTGTTGCAACAAAGAGAGTTTCTCAATCCAATAAATCTATCTTTAAACGTGTACCCTTTTACATTAAGGAGAGCTCCTGATGCACCAAGGGGAGCCCCAATTCTGCAAAATACATGCTTGTGTATGGCAAGCTACACAATGCTACTATGGATTTCTGGGAAAGATATGCAAATTAGCTTCCATAAGCCTATGGCAGAAGATGTTAATTTGCATATCATCATTCTAGAAACAAAAAATAATAAATTGTTGCTTATATTAGTAATAACAAGTATGTTTTGAGTGACAGCAACATCATATGAGTCAGAGAAAACTATTGTTACAACAAAGAGAGTTTCTCAATTCAATATATCTAACTTTAACCACCTCCGGACCGCCTAACGCAGATTCGCGTTCCGGAGGTGGCAGCCCTGCGCTCAGCGACGCATATACGCGTCATCTCGCGATGGCCGAGATTTCCTGTGAACGCGCGCACGCAGGCGCGCGCGCTCACAGGAACGGAAGGTAAGAGAGCGGATCTCCAGCCTGCCAGCGGCGATCG
>NC_053389.1:555156411-555235950 GCF_905171765.1 Bufo bufo | reverse complement strand
GGATTGCTGGGAAAGATATGCAAATTAGCTTCCATAAGCCTATGGCAGAAGATGCTAATTTGCATATCATCATTCTAGAAACCAAAAATAATGGATTGTTGATTATATTAATATTAACAAGTATGTTTTGAGTGACAGCGAGAGCATATGAGACAGAGAAAACTATTGTTGCAACAAAGCGAGTTCCTCAATCCAATATATCTATCTTTAAATGGGTACCCTTTTACATTAAGGAGAGCTCCTGATGCACCTAGGGGAGCCCTAATTCTGCGAAATACATGCTTGTGCATGGCAAGCTACACAATGCTACTATGGATTGCTGGGAAAGATATGCGAATTAGCTTCCATAAGCCTATGGCAGAAGATGCTAATTTGCATATCATCATTCTAGAAACCAAAAATAATGGATTGTTGATTATATTAATATTAATAAGTATGTTTTGAGTGACTTTTTTTTTTCCTCAGTAAGTAGACATAATCATACTCAATCAGTCCAATCCAACGTGGCTCAACACATAATATGTCTATTTTACATCATTGGACCCCTACAAAACAAAAATTAAAAATAAAACTCAACAAAAAATCAGGATCTACTCACATATTGGCTCCATTGAGATGTTTTCCAGATTTTTTCAGCTTCATTTTCACCGATTCTCTTTTTATCCAATAAATATATTGTAAAAATTCTAGATAAAAAGAATTTAGAACATTCCCTTGGTGTTAAAATGACTTTTTTAAAAATCACTAAATTTCTAACATCCCACAATACCTCTTTAAAAACTGAGAATAAAAGCCAACACACACGTGAGTTTGATAAAATCTTAAGATCCTGTCCAATAAAAACTTTATCATAACTAAAAATCTTCCATCCTGTCAGTGCAATAAAAAGGACTTTTAAAATATTAAAAACTTTTTTCGCATAGCAGCACTCCCAAAACAAATGGCAAAGGTCTTCACTTTCTCTACAGTCTTCCCTTGGACATCTCTCCGCCACTCTTATGCCCCTAGAGTTGAAAACATTCTGGTCGGGAGACATCCGTGAAAACTTAGCCATACCACATCTTTCTGTTTGTTTGAGAGACCTACAAAATTAAAAAGCTTCCATATTTTTGCAGACTGTGCAGAATTACAGAACGGTACATCATACAACAATTCCTTCTTCCTTCCAGCTTTTATAATCTCATTTTTATCAGGTTTACTTATAGAGCCCAATTCCTACTGATCATAAAAAGATCTGAGTACCACATAAAATTTCGGGATGACAAAAGCAATGGGTTTACTCAGTTCTCTTTCACACCAGCCCCATTTAGTAAACAACCATCCTGCTAAAAATCTGCACATATCTGCCGTCCTACCATTGCACTTTAAAATTTTAAAAATTAGTAAAAAATAATTCCTTTGGATAAAAAAGTCTATATTTGGGAAGTCATACCCACCCAAATCAGTTTTGGTCATAACAGCAGCTCTTCTCATTTTCTCCATTTTAGACCCCCCAAAAAAACACAAAAAGACTTCTTACCATCCTCTTCATCCACAACTTCCCGGGTGGTAAAATAATACAAGTATATAAAAGCAAAGGTAAAATCACAGTTTTTGTTATTAAAACTTTCCCTTTCAGAGATAGCTGCCTAAGTCTCCAAAAGTTCAGTTTTTTCTCCACCTTTTCTTTCAATCTTGCAAAACTCTTCTCATTTTTACTTTTCTTCTCAAATATAATTCCTAATATCTCTGCCTCCTCTTTAATAGGGATCCTCTCCACCTTCACCTCCACTTGCTTACCATAGTTCACTAATTGACATTTGTTCCAGTTAACACTCATTCCAGTCACACTACAAAAGATCTTCATATGCAAATTCACTCGGTTAAGGTCCGCTTGATTTTGGCAAGAAAAAACAGCATCATCCATATATCCAAAGGATTTAATCTTCTTCCCAGAACTCCCAGGTATAAAAATTCCTTGAATACATTTATCTTTTTGAATTGATTTTAAAAGTGGTTCCATGGCGCAAATAAAAAGGATCGGGGAGAGAGGGCAGCCCTGCCTAACTCCGGACCTTACCTCAATTGCTGAGCCCACCCTTCCATTAATTAAAATAGGACTAAAAACATTAAAATACATGCCTCTAATCAAATCTAAAATTTTCCTTGGGACCCCCATCCTCTCCAATGTAAAAAATAAAAACTTATGTGATATTTTATTGTAGGCCTTCTCAAAGTCCGTAGTTTCAATAAATAAAGGGATGTTATTAAGATCAGCATAAAAAATCATATCTCTCAATAAAATTAAATTATCTGATATCCTCCTACCTGGAACAGCACATACTTGATATTCATCCACCATATATTTCACCACTTCACTCAACCTACTTGCCACTACCTTTGCCACAATCTTATAGTCGCAGTTGAGAAGCGTAATTGGTCTCCAATTTTTAATTTCTTTTTCATTACCTTTTTTATAAATTAAAGTAACCATCCCCTCTCTTATGGTATCAGATAAAACCCCGTTATTAAAAATAAAACGTACTACGTGACAAAATTCTTCTCCAATAATATCCCAATACAATAAATAAAATTCCACAGGAAGACCATCACTTCCAGGAGTCTTCCCACTCGCCATCCTTTGCACTGTATTTTTTATTTCATCGTCCTTTAAATCACCGACTAAAAAATCTTTCTCTTCCTTTGGAATATTATCTGAAATCACTTCACAGTATTCTTTTATCTCACTATCAGAAGCTTTACTTTCATTTTTAAAAAGTGCATCATAAAAAACACAAATATGATCTACCATCTTATCACCAAAAACGTCACCATCCGGGGTTAAAACCGACTTAAAAACACCTTTTGATTTAAAACTCTTTCTAAAGAAATACCTGGAACACTTTTCATCCTCCTCCAAATGTTTTACCTTAGAATTATACACAATATTTTTTCCTCTTGCCACAAACTCCTTTTTCCTTGCCTCTTTTATTTCCTTAATTTCATCATCCACCTCCCAACCACAGCTTTTAAGCTTATAAAGCGCTTCAATTCTGCCAATCAAGGCATTTTCCTTTTCCCTCCTCTCCTGTGCTCTTTTCACACATATATTTTTAAAAAAGGAAGCAAACCTTCCTTTCGCCCATTCCCACCACTCAAGTATACAATTAAAACACTTCTGTTTGCTGACACATAATAAAAACACTTCTGTAAAACTGTTTATAATTCCTTCTTCCTCCAACAATCCAACATTTAACTTCCAAAAACCTCTACCAAAGCTAATGGACTCAGAAAGACCTATTTCGACAAGAACCATCTTATGGTCAGAAAAACTGGTCATCACATGGTCACACCTGGTCACCTCCGTTCCATCAGACACCAATGCATAATCAATTCTGGACCTGGAACGCCCACTATCAGCAATATATGTAAATTTGTCATCCCCATTGACCATCAGCCCAGCATCCTTAAAATGCAAATCTTGGATCATCTCATTAAGCAAGGTAGAGGTTGTATCAATTTTCACATCTGAATTGCTGTGTCTATCTTGTACACTCCGAATACAATTAAAATCCCCTAAAAGAATAATATGGTCACGACCAGGCATAAAAAGCCTAAGAGTTTCTAAGAATAAAATACGTTCACGTTTAAAAGCAGGGGCATACACACTAAAAACTTTAAAACGTTGTCCTAAAAACTCCAAACTTAAAAAAACACATCTACCTGGTAACACAACTTTAAACTCCAAAACATTAATTTTATTATTCTTCACTAAAATCCCAACACCTTCATTTTTATTCTTCGTGCAAGGCGACCAAAAGGATTTGCCACACTCCCACTCTGACTCATGAGGGGCAGACCTTATTACGCATTCTTGTATACACAAGATATCAGCTTTAACACCTTTTAGAAAATCAAAAACTGCAGCTCTCCTATTATTAGATCCAATACTTCTAACATTCAATGTAGCTAAAACCAAACTCATTATTAAGATGTTAAAAATTTTACAATCCATAACTATTTAATGAAGATTGGCTATCTACTTTTCTTTCGACAACAGGCGATCCTACATCAGAATCCCTGAAAGTAGTATTAGACCACACAGGATCCTCCTGGCTTCCAGACCAACCTCCGCCCTCTCCTTTCTTTGGTCTTTTTGGGACAAAACCAGGAGGATTTAAATCAATTTCCAATTCCTCATAATCACTACTTTCTTTTTGACCAGGAGTTATGGGAGCATCTGAATCACATCCACTCATCTGGAATTCCATATCTTCACCTTCTCCCACAACATGATCCGGACATTTTTCCTCCTCTCCCTCATCACATTCATCACTGCTAGAAATTTCACCCCCTAATGTCCTTTCAAGGGCAGCAACAGTCTCCTGGGATCTCGCCTTCTTTTTTTTCCCAGAAGCCCTCTGCCACTCCCCCTCATTTGAGTTTCCCGCCAAAACCGCCTCTCCCTCCATGTGGTCACCAAACACAGTCTCCATTTTGTTTTCATTTTCACCACTTCCACTCTCCTTCTCATGAGTAACATTTGAGACAATAACGCTTGCACTGTTTTTCACACACTCAGCATATGTCCCACCACTTGACCGCTGCACCCTATTTTTTTTCTCCACAATTTCTGCACGTGACTGCCCGTTATCAAACAACATACATTTCCGCGCCAAATGATCCCCACTTCCACACACATCACAATAACGCTTTTCAGTACAGTCTTTCACCATATGCCCAGTCTGCCCACAATTCCTACACACATCACCTTTTTGCGGACATTCCTCTTGCAAATGGCCATAATTCATGCAGTGTCTACAGTATTTGAGTTGCCCCTGATAAAAACAGAAGCCTCTCTCTCCCCCTATAGAAAAAACAGCAGGAACCGCCATATCCTTTTTAAATTTTACAAAAAATCTCCTCTTCCCATTAAGGTATCCATGTTTGTTGGTTAATCTTTGGTCAAAGCTCACTTCATCACAATACCGCCTTAAAAAGGCTGCAACAGTCATATCACCAACTTTAGGGTTATACATATGGACCACTAACGTTTGTCTCACCATTTGAAATGGAGGAATAATTTTAACATGTTCCAAAAAGGCCGGCTTCTTCTCCTCTTTCATCTTCAGCAAATCCATATATATTCTTTGGCACAACCCCTCGGAACAAACCGTTAAATCATAAATACCCTGTTTAGGGAAATCTTGTAAAGCCAATACATCCTTTACCTGTAGGTACTCCAACTTCTTCAACACCTCTCCAACGACTTTATCCAGCCCGATGTGCATCCGGAAACCATCTTCTACCTCCAACCGCACAGTGTCCTCGAGACATTTTTAAATAGCGCAGGTTAACTAAAAGGAGGACCCCGATAACTCCCTGCCGACTAAGACCAAACGCGACACCTTTCGATGCTACACTTGATCTTAGCCATATGAGACAGAGAAAACTATTGCTGCAACAAAGAGAGTTTCTCAATCCAATATATCTATCTTTAAACGGGTACCCTTTTACATTAAGGAGAGCTCCTGATGCACCAAGGTGAGCCCCAATTCTGCGAAATACATGCTTGTGCATGGCAAGCTACACAATGCTACTAGGGATTTCTGGGAAAGATATGCAAATTAGCTTCCATAAGCCTATGGCAGAAGATGCTAATTTGCATATCATCATTATACAAACCAATAATAATGGATTGTTGATTATATTAATATTAATCAAGTATGTTTTGAGTGAAAGCGAGAGCATATGAGACAGAGAAAACTATTGTTGCAACAAAGAGAGTTTCTCAATCCAATATATCTATCTTTAAACGGGTACCCTTTTACATTAAGGAGAGCTCCTGATTAGAGTTGAGCGAACACCTGGATGTTCAGGTTCGAGAAGTTCGGCCTAACCCGACCCGAACTTTGTCCCGAACCCCATTGAAGTCAATGGGGACCCGAACTTTTGGGCACTAAAAAGGCTGTAAAACAGCCCAGGAAAGAGCTAGAGGGCTGCAAAAGGCAGCAACATGTAGGTAAATCCCCTGCAAACAAATGTGGATAGGGAAATAAATTAAAATTAAAATTAAAAAAATAAAAATTAACCGATATCAATTGGACAGAGGTCCCATAGCAGAGAATCTGGCTTCACGTCAGCAGAGAATCAGTCTCTTCATGTCATAGCAGAGAATCTGGCTTCATGTCAGCACAGAATCAGTCTTCATGTCATAGCAGAGAATCAGGCTTCACGTCACCCACCACTGGAACAGGCCACTGTCACACATTTAGGCCCCGGCACCCAGACAGAGGAGAGAGGTCCCGTAACAGAGAATCTGGCCTTATGTCAGCACAGAATCAGTCTTCATGTCATAGCAGAGAATCAGGCTTCACGTCACCCACCACTGGAACAGGCCACTGTCACATATTTAGGCCCCGGCACCCAGACAGAGGAGAGAGGTCCCGTAACAGAGAATCTGGCATTATGTCAGCACAGAATCAGTCTTCATGTCATAGCAGAGAATCAGGCTTCACGTCACCCACCACTGGAACAGGCCACTGTTACACATTTAGGCCATGGCACCCAGACAGAGGAGAGAGGTCCCGTAACAGAGAATCTGGCCTTATGTCAGCACAGAATCAGTCTTCATGTCATAGCAGAGAATCAGGCTTCACGTCACCCACCACTGGAACAGGCCACTGTCACATATTTAGGCCCAGGCACCCAGACAGAGGAGAGAGGTCCCATAACAGAGAATCTGGCCTTATGTCAGCACAGAATCAGTCTTCATGTCATAGCAGAGAATCAGGCTTCACGTCACCCACCACTGGAACAGGCCACTGTCACATATTTAGGCCCCGGCACCCAGACAGAGGAGAGAGGTCCCGTAACAGAGAATCTGGCCTTATGTCAGCACAGAATCAGTCTTCATGTCACAGCAGAGAATCAGGCTTCACGTCACCCACCACTGGAACAGGCCACTGTTACACATTTAGGCCCCGGCACCCAGACAGAGGAGAGAGGTCCCGTAACAGAGAATCTGGCCTTATGTCAGCACAGAATCAGTCTTCATGTCATAGCAGAGAATCAGGCTTCACGTCACCCACCACTGGAACAGGCCACTGTCACACATTTAGGCCCCGGCACCCAGACAGAGGAGAGAGGTCCCGTAACAGAGAATCTGGCCTTATGTCAGCACAGAATCAGTCTTCATGTCATAGCAGAGAATCAGGCTTCACGTCACCCACCACTGGAACAGGCCACTGTCACACATTTAGGCCCCGGCACCTAGACAGAGGAGAGAGGTCCCGTAACAGAGAATCTGGCCTTATGTCAGCACAGAATCAGTCTTCATGTCATAGCAGAGAATCAGGCTTCACGTCACCCACCACTGGAACAGGCCACTATCACATATTTAGGCCCAGGCACCCAGGCAGAGGAAAGAGGTCCCGTAACAGAGAATCTGGCTTCACGTCAGCACAGAATCAGTCTTCATGTCATAGCAGAGAATCAGGCTTCACGTCACCCACCACTGGAACAGGCCACTGTCACACATTTAGGCCCCGGCACCCAGACAGAGGAGAGAGGTCCCGTAACAGAGAATCTGGCCTTATGTCAGCACAGAATCAGTCTTCATGTCATAGCAGAGAATCAGGCTTCACGTCACCCACCACTGGAACAGGCCACTATCACATATTTAGGCCCAGGCACCCAGGCAGAGGAAAGAGGTCCCGTAACAGAGAATCTGGCTTCATGTCAGCACAGAATAAGTCTTCATGTCATAGCAGAGAATCAGGCTTCACGTCACCCACCACTGGAACAGGCCACTGTCACATATTTAGGCCCAGGCACCCAGGCAGAGGAGAGAGGTCGCGTAACAGAGAATCTGGCTTTATGTCAGCACAGAATCAGTCTTCATGTCATAGGAGAGAATCATGATTCACGTCACCCACCACTGGACCAGGCCACTGTCACACATTTAGGCCCCGGCACCCAGACAGAGGAGAGGTTCATTCAACTTTGGGTTGCCCCTCAGACAAAACGCTGGCCGCCGGGCAGGCCAGCACCTCCAAGGCATAAAAGGCTAGCTCTGGCCACGTGGACAATTTGGAGACCCAGAAGTTGAATGGGGCCGAACCATCAGTCAGTACGTGGAGGGGTGTGCACAGGTACTGTTCCACCATGTTAGTGAAATGTTGCCTCCTGCTAACACGTTCCGTATCAGGTGGTGGTGCAGTTAGCTGTGGCGTGGTGACAAAACTTTTCCACATCTCTGCCCTGCTAACCCTGCCCTCAGAGGAGCTGGCCGTGACACAGCTGCATTGGCGACCTCTTGCTCCTCCTCTGCCTTCGCCTTGGGCTTCCACTGGTTCCCCTGTGACATTTGGGAATGCTCTCAGTAGCGCGTCTACCAACGTGCGCTTGTACTCGCGCATCTTCCTATCACGCTCCAGTGTAGGAAGTAAGGTGGGCACATTGTCTTTGTACCGGGGATCCAGCAGGGTGGCAACCCAGTAGTCCGCACACGTTAAAATGTGGGCAACTCTGCTGTCGTTGCGCAAGCACTGCAGCATGTAGTCGCTCATGTGTGCCTGGCTGCCCAGAGGTAAGGACAAGCTGTGCTCTGTGGGAGGCGTATCGTCATCGTCCTGCGTTTCCCCCCAGCCACGCACCAGTGATGGGCCCGAGCTGGTTTGGGTGCCACCCCGCTGTGAACATGCTTCATCCTCATCCTCCTCCACCTCCTCCTCATCCTCGTCCTCCAGTAGTGGGCCCTGTCTGGCCACATTTGTACCTGGCCTCTGGTGTTGCAAAAAACCTCCCTCTGAGTCACTTCGAAGAGACTGGCCTGAAAGTGCTAAAAATGACCCCTCTTCCTCCTCTTCCTCCTGGGCCACCTCCTCTTCCATCATCGCCCTAAGTGTTTTCTCAAGGAGACATAGAAGTGGTATTGTAACGCTGATAACGGCGTCATCGCCACTGGCCATGTTGGTGGAGTACTTGAAACAGCGCAACAGGGCACACAGGTCTCGCATGGAGGCCCAGTCATTGGTGGTGAAGTGGGTCTGATCCGCAGTGCGACTGACCCGTGCGTGCTGCAGCTGAAACTCCACTATGGCCTGCTGCTGCTCGCACAGTCTGTCCAGCATGTGAAAGGTGGAGTTCCACCTGGTGGGCACGCCGCATATGAGGCGGTGAGCGGGAAGGCCGAAGTTACGCTGCAGCGCAGACAGGCGAGCAGCGGCAGGGTGTGAATGCCGGAAGCGCGAACAGACGGCCCGCACTTTATGCAGCAGCTCTGACATGTCGGGGTAGTTGCGAATGAACTTCTGCACCACCAAATTTAGCACATGCGCCAGGCAAGGGATGTGCGTCAAACCGGCTAGTCCCAGAGCTGCAACGAGATTTCGCCCATTATCACACACCACCAGGCCGGGCTTGAGGCTCACCGGCAGCAACCACTCGTCGGTCTGTTGTTCTATACCCCGCCACAACTCCTGTGCGGTGTGGGGCCTGTCCCCCAAACATATGAGTTTCAGAACGGCCTGCTGACGTTTACCCCGGGCTGTGCTGAAGTTGGTGGTGAAGGTGTGTGGCTGACTGGATGAGCAGGTGGAAGAAGAGGAGGAGGAAGCTGAGTAGGAGGAGACAGGAGGCAAAGAATGTTGCCCTGCGATCCTTGGCGGCGGAAGGACGTGCGCCAAACAGCTCTCCGCCTGGGGCCCAGCCGCCACTACATTTACCCAGTGTGCAGTTAGGGAGATATAGCGTCCCTGGCCGTGCTTACTGGTCCACGTATCTGTGGTTAGGTGGACCTTGCCACAGATGGCGTTGTGCAGTGCACACTTGATTTTCTCGGACACTTGGTTGTGCAGGGAAGGAACGGCTCTCTTGGAGAAGTAGTGCCGGCTGGGAACAACATACTGTGGGACAGCAAGCGACATGAGCTGTTTGAAGCTGTGTGTGTCCACCAGCCTAAATGACAGCATTTCATAGGCCAGTAGTTTAGAAATGCTGGAATTCAGGGCCAGGGATCGAGGGTGGCTAGGTGGGAATTTACGCTTTCTCTCAAATGTTTGTGAGATGGAGAGCTGAACGCTGCCGTGTGACATGGTTGAGATGCTTGGTGACGCAGGTGGTGGTGTTGGTGGTACATCCCATGTTTGCTGGGCGGCAGGTGCCAACGTTCCTCCAGAGGCGGAGGAAGAGGCCGAGGTGGCGGCATCAGCAGAAGAGGCCGAGGCGGCAGCAGCAGAAGAGGTAGCAAAGGGAGCCTGAGTGACTTCTTTTTTTTTAAGGTGTTTACTCCACTGCAGTTCATGCTTTGCATGCAGGTGCCTGGTCATGCAGGTTGTGCTAAGGTTCAGAACGTTAATGCCTCGCTTCAGGCTCTGATGGCACAGCGTGCAAACCACTCGGGTCTTGTCGTCAGCACATTGTTTAAAGAAGTGCCATGCCAGGGAACTCCTTGAAGCTGCCTTTGGGGTGCTCGGTCCCAGATGGCGGCGGTCAGTAGCAGGCGGAGTCTCTTGGCGGCGGGTGTTCTGATTTTGCCCACTGCTCCCTCTTTTGCTACGCTGTTGGCTCGGTCTCACCACTGCCTCTTCCTCTGAACTGTGAAAGTTAGTGGCACGACCTTCATTCCATGTGGGGTCTAGGACCTCATCGTCCCCTGCTTCGTCTTCCACCCAGTCTTGATCCCTGACCTCCTGTTCAGTCTGCACACTGCAGAAAGACGCAGCAGTTGGCACCTGTGTTTCGTCATCATCAGAGACGTGCTGAGTTGGTATTCCCATGTCCTCATCATCAGGAAACATAAGTGGTTGTGCGTTAGTGCATTCTATCTCTTCCACCCCTGGGGAAGGGCTAGGTGGATGCCCTTGGGAAACCCTGGCAGCAGAGTCTTTAAACAGCATAAGAGACTGCTGCATAACTTGAGGCTCAGACAGTTTCCCTGATATGCATGGGGGTGATGTGACAGACAGATGGGCTTGGTTTTCATGCGCCATCTGTGCGCTTTCTGCAGAAGACTGGGTGGGAGATAATGTGAACGTGCTGGATGCACTGTCGGCCACCCAATTGACTAATGCCTGTACCTGCTCAGGCCTTACCATCCTTAGAACGGCATTGGGCCCCACCAAATATCCCTGTAAATTCTGGCGGCTACTGGGACCTGAGGTAGTTGGTACACTAGGACGTGTGGCTGTGGCAGAACGGCCACGTCCTCTCCCAGCACCAGAGGGTCCACTAACACCACCACGACCATGTCCACGTCCGCGTCCCTTACTAGTTGTTTTCCTCATTGTTACCGTTCACCACAATAAGAAAAATATTATTCGGGCCAATGTATTGAATTAAAATTCAACAGTGTTTGGCTATCTATTTAGGTACCGTATTACACTAATACAGGCACACAAGTAATGACAGGTTTGGTTGAATATAAATGTGAGGCCTATTTTTTACGCGCTGTGTGACAGATATACCTTTAATCACAGAATTAGACTTGTATCTGCACGGTAGCGTGTGTGGTAAGTTTTTCAGAATGACACTATCAGCACCTTGAATCTAAGATATCCTTTTTGGGATAGATTTAAAGTAGGCCTGATATAGCAGAAACTACTTATTTATGAGAATGGCAAATTTGGGAATAGTTTTTCAACCCAGAACAAAAACCGTGCTTTTACGGTCACTACAAATAATTTGACTAGCTAAAACAGTACAGATTTGGTTGAATATAAATGTCAGGCCTATTTTTTACGCGCTGTGTGACAGATATACCTTTAATCACAGAACTAGACTTGTATCTGCACGGTAGCGTGTGTGTTAAGTTTTTCAGAATGACACTATCAGCACCTTGAATCTGAGATATCCTTTTTGGGATAGATTTAAAGTAGGCCTGATATAACAGAAACTACTAA
Organism: Bufo bufo; assembly: GCF_905171765.1. Taxonomy (NCBI): domain Eukaryota; kingdom Metazoa; phylum Chordata; class Amphibia; order Anura; family Bufonidae; genus Bufo; species Bufo bufo. Next base: position 555,224,068 of record NC_053389.1, on the reverse strand, counting down.
TTTTGAGAATGGCAAATTTGGGAATAGTTTTTAAACCCAGAACAAAAACTGTGCTTTTACGGTCACTAAATATAACTTGACCAGCTAAAACAGTACAGATTTGGTTGAATATAAATGTCAGGCCTATTTTTTAGGCCCTGGGTGACAGGCTCAACTTGCCCCTGATGTAGTATATGGCCAAAAAATAACCACACTATTGATGGTTAAATGCACTTGGGTGACACAGGCTCAGCCTGCACCTGATGTAGTATATGGCCAAAAAATAACCACACTGTTGATGGTTAAATGCACTTGGGTGACACAGGCTCAGCCTGCACCTGATGTAGTATATGGCCAAAAAATATCCACACTGTTGATGGTTAAATGCACTTGGGTGACACAGGCTCAGCCTGCACCTGATGTAGGATATAGCACAAAATAACCACACTATTGATGGTTAAATACACTTGGTGATAGCTTGTGCTGGCGCACCACAAGCCACAAAATGGCCGCCGGTCACACCAGAAAAAAGTGATATAAAAACGCTCTGGGCAGCCTAAAAAAAGTGAGCAATTCAATATCAGCACTTCAATGATCCACAGCTGGAGATTGATCACTGAATTAAGTCTTTTGGAGGAGTTAATCTGCTTAATCTCGCCCTAACGTCGCAGCAGCAACCTCTCCCTATGCTTGAATCAGCAGAGTGACGTGCAGCGCTACGTGACCCAAGCTTATATAGAGGCTGGGTCACATGCTGCACTGGCCAATCACAGCCATGCCAATAGTAGGCAAGGCTGTGATAGCCTCTTGGGGCAAGTAGTATGAGGCTTGTTGATTGGCTGCTTTGCAGCCTTTCAAAAAGCGCCAAGAAAGCGCCGAACACCGAACCCGAACCCAGACTTTTACGAAAATGTTCGGGTTCGGGTCCGTGTCACTATAAAGTTCGGGTTCGCTCATCCCTACTCCTGATGTACCAAGGTTAGCCCCAATTCTGCAAAATACATGCTTGTGCATGGCAAGCTACACAATGCTACTAGGGATTTCTGGGAAAGATATGGAAATTAGCTTCCATAAGCCTATGGCAGAAGATGCTAATTTGCATATAATCATTCTAGAAAACAAAAATAATGGATTGTTGATTATATTAATATTAACAAGTATGTTTTGAGTGACAGCGAGAGCATACGAGACAGAGAAAACTATTGTTGCAACAAAGAGAGTTTCTCAATCCAATATATCTATCTTTAAACGGGTACCCTTTTACATTAAGGAGAGCTCCTGATGCACCAAGGTGAGCCCCAATTCTGCGAAATACATGCTTGTGCATAGCAAGCTACACAATGCTACTAGGGATTTCTGGGAAAGATATGCAAATTAGCTTCCATAAGCCTATGGCAGAAGATGCTAATTTGCATATCATCATTCTACAAACCAAAAATAATGGATTGTTGATTATATTAATAAGTATGTTTTGAGTGACAGCGAGAGCATATGAGACAGAGAAAACTATTGTTGCAACAAAGAGAGATTCTCAATCCAATATATCTATCTTTAAACGGGTACCCTTTTACATTAAGGAGAGCTCCTGATTAGGGATGAGCGAACCCGAACTGTATAGTTCGGGTTCGTACCGAATTTTGGGGTGTCCGTGACATGGACCCGAACCCGAACATTTTCGTAAAAGTCCGGGTTCGGATTCGGTGTTCGGCGCTTTCTTGGCGCTTTTTGAAAGGCTGCTAAGCAGCCAATCAACAAGCGTCATACTACTTGCCCCAAGAGGCCATCACAGCCTTGCCTACTATTGGCATGGCTGTGATTGGCCAGTGCGGCATGTGACCCGGCCTCTATATAAGCTTGGGTCACGTTGCGCTGCACGTCACTCTGCTGATTCAAGCATAAGGAGAGGTTGCAGCTGCGACGTTAGGGTGAGATTAGGCAGATTAACTCCTCCAAAAGACTTCATTCTGTGATTGATCTGCAGCTGTGGATCATTGAAGTGCTAATATCGACTTGCTCACTTTTTTGAGGCTGCCCAGAGCGTTTTTATATCACTTTTTTCTGGGGTGATCGGCGGCCATTTTGTGACTTGTGGTGCGCCAGCACAAGCTATCACCAAGTGTATTTAACCATCAATAGTGTGGTTATTTTGTGCTATATCCTACATCAGCTGCAGGCTGAGCCTGTGTCACCGAAGTGCATTTAACCATCAACAGTCTGGTTATTTTTTGGCCATATACTACATCTGGTGCAGGCTGAGCCTGTGTCACCCAAGTGCATTTAACCATCAATAGTGTGGTTATTTTTTGGCCATATACTACATCAGGGGCAAGTTGAGCCTGTCACCCAGCGCCTAAAAAATAGACCTGACATTTCTATTCAACCAAATCTGTACTGTTTTAGCTGGTCAAATTATTTGTAGTGACCGTAAAAGCACACTTTTTGTTCTGGGTTGAAAAACTATTCCCAAATTTGCCATTCTCAAAATAACTAGTTTCTGGTATATGAGGCCTACTTGAAATCTATCCCAAAAAGGATATCTTACATTGAAGGTGCTGATAGTGTCATTCAGAAAAACCTAAGACACACGATACCGTGCAGATAGAAGTCTGATTCTGAGATCAAACCTATACCTGTCACACAGCGCAAAAAAAAAAACAGGCCTGACATTTCTATTCAACCAAATCTGTACTGTTTTAGCTGGTCAAGTTATTTGTAGTGACCGTAAAAGCACACTTTTTGTTCTGGGTTGAAAAACTATTCCCAAATTTGCCATTCTCAAAATTGTGGTGAACGGGAACAATGAGGAAAACATCTAATAAGGGACGCGGACGTGGACATGGTCGTGGTGGTGTTAGTAGACCCTCTGGTGCTGGGAGAGGACGTGGCCGTTCTGCCACAGCCACACGTCCTAGTGAACCAACTACCTCAGGTCCCAGTAGCCAGCAGAATTTACAGCGATATTTTGTGGGGCCCAATGCCGTTCTAAGGATGGTAAGGCCTGAGCAGGTACAGGCATTAGTCAATTGGGTGGCCGACAGTGGATCCAGCACGTTCACATTATCTCCCACCCAGTCTTCTGCAGAAAGCGCACAGATGGCGCATGAAAACCAAGCCCATCGGTCTGTCACATCACCCCCATGCATATCAGGGTAACTGTCTGAGCCTCAAGTTATGCAGCAGTCTCTTATGCTGTTTGAAGACTCTGCTGCCAGGGTTTCCCAAGGGCATTCACCTAGCCCTTCCCCAGGGGTGGAAGAGATAGAATGCACTAACGCACAACCACTTATTTTTCCTGATGATGAGGACATGGGAATACCACCTCAGCACGTCTCTGATGATGACGAAACACAGGTGCCAACTGCTGCGTCTTTCTGCAGTGTGCAGACTGAACAGGAGGTCAGGGATCAAGACTGGGTGGAAGACGATGCAGGGGACGATGAAGTCCTAGACCCCACATGGAATAAAGATCTTGCCACTGAGTTTCACAGTTCCGAGGAAGATGCAGTGGTGAGACCGAGCCAACAGCGTAGCAAAAGAGGGAGCAGTGGGCAAAATGAGAACACCCGCCGCCAAGAGACTCCGCCTGCTACTGATCGCCGCCATCTGGGACCGAGCACCCCAAAGGCAGCTTCAAGGAGTTCCCTGGCATGGCACTTCTTCAAACAATGTGCTGACGACAAGACCCGAGTGGTTTGCACGCTGTGCCATCAGAGCCTGAAGCGAGGCATTAACGTTCTGAACCTTAGCACAACCTGCATGACCAGGCACCTGCATGCAAAGCCTGAACTGCAGTGGAGTAAACACCTTAAAAACAAGGAAGTCACTCAGGCTTCCCCTGCTACCTCGTCTGCTGCTGCCGCCTCGGCCTCTTCTGCTGCTGCCGCCGCCTCGGCCTCTTCTGCTGCTGCTGCTGCCTCGGCCTCTTCCTCTGCCTCTGGAGGAACGTTGGCACCTGCCGCCCAGCAAACATGGGATGTACCACCAACACCACTACCTGCGTCACCAAGCATCTCAACCATGTCACACGGCAGCATTCAGCTCTCCATCTCACAAACATTTGAGAGAAAGCGTAAATTCCCACCTAGCCACCCTCGATCCCTGGCCCTGAATGCCAGCATTTCTAAACTACTGGCCTATGAAATGCTGTCATTTAGGCTGGTGGACACACACAGCTTCAAACAGCTTATGTCACTTGCTGTCCCACAGTATGTTGTTCCCAGTCGCCACTACTTCTCCAAGAGAGCCGTGCCTTCCCTGCACAAACAAGTGTCCGATAAAATCAAGTGTGCACTGCGCAACGCCATCTGTGGCAAGGTCCACCTAACCACAGATACGTGGACCAGTAAGCACGGCCAGGGACGCTATATCTCCCTAACTGCACACTGGGTAAATGTAGTGGCGGCTGGGCCCCAGGCGGAGAGCTGTTTGGCGCACGTCCTTCCGCCGCCAAGGATCGCAGGGCAGCATTCTTTGCCTCCTGTCTCCTCCTCCTCTTCTTCCACCTGATCATCCAGTCAGCCACACATCTTCACCACCAACTTCAGCACAGCCCGGGGTAAACGTCAGCAGGCCATTCTGAAACTCATATGTTTGGTAAACAGGCCCCACACCGCACAGGAGTTGTGGCGGGGTATAGAACAACAGACCGACGAGTGGTTGCTGCCGGTGAGCCTCAAGCCCGGCCTGGTGGTGTGCGATAATGGGCGAAATCTCGTTGCAGCTCTGGGACTAGCCGGTTTGACGCACATCCCTTGCCTGGCGCATGTGCTGAATTTGGTGGTGCAGAAGTTCATTCGCAACTACCCCGACATGTCAGAGCTGCTGCATAAAGTGCGGGCCGTCTGTTCGCGCTTCCGGCATTCACACCCTGCCGCTGCTCGCCTGTCTGCGCTACAGCGTAACTTCGGCCTTCCCGCTCACCGCCTCATATGCGACGTACCCACCAGGTGGAACTCCACCTTGCATATGCTGGACAGACTGTGCGAGCAGCAGCAGGCCATAGTGGAGTTTCAGCTGCAGCACGCACGGGTCAGTCGCACTGCGGATCAGACCCACTTCACCACCAATGACTGGGCCTCCATGCGAGACCTGTGTGCCCTGTTGCGCTGTTTCGAGTACTCCACCAACATGGCCAGTGGCGATGACGCCGTTATCAGCGTTACAATACCACTTCTATGTCTCCTTGAGAAAACACTTAGGGCGATGATGGAAGAGGAGGTGGCCCAGGAGGAAGAGGAGGAAGAGGGGTCATTTTTAGCACTTTCAGGCCAGTCTCTTCGGAGTGACTCAGAGGGAGGTTTTTTGCAACACCAAAGGCCAGGTACAAATGTGGCCAGACAGGGCCCACTACTGGAGGACGAGGAGGACGAGGATGAGGAGGAGGTGGAGGAGGATGAGGATGAAGCATGTTCACAGCGGGGTGGCACCCAAAGCAGCTCAGGCCCATCACTGGTGCGTGGCTGGGGGGAAACTCAGGACGATGACGATACGCCTCCCACAGAGCACAGCTTGTCCTTACCTCTGGGCAGCCTGGCACACATGAGCGACTACATGCTGCAGTGCCTGCGCAACGACAGCAGAGTTGCCCACATTTTAACGTGTGCGGACTACTGGGTTGCCACCCTGCTGGATCCCCGGTACAAAGACAATGTGCCCACCTTACTTCCTACACTGGAGCGTGATAGGGAGATGCGCGAGTACAAGCGCACGTTGGTAGACGCGCTACTGAGAGCATTCCCAAATGTCACAGGGGAACCAGTGGAAGCCCAAGGCGAAGGCAGAGGAGGAGCAAGAGGTCGCCAACGCAGCTGTGTCACGGCCAGCTCCTCTGAGGGCAGGGTTAGCATGGCAGAGATGTCGAAAAGTTTTGTCAACACGCCACAGCTAACTGCACCACCACCTGATACGGAACGTGTTAGCAGGAGGCAACATTTCACTAACATGGTGGAACAGTACCTGTGCACACCCCTCCACGTACTGACTGATGGTTCGGCCTCATTCAACTTCTGGGTCTCCAAATTGTCCACGTGGCCAGAGCTAGCCTTTTATGCCTTGGAGGTGCTGGCCTGCCCGGCGGCCAGCGTTTTGTCTGAACGTGTATTCAGCACGGCAGGGGGCGTCATTACAGACAAACGCAGCCGCCTGTCTACAGCCAATGTGGACAAGCTGACGTTCATAAAAATGAACCAGGCATGGATCCCACAGGACCTGTCCATCCCTTGTGCAGATTATATATTAACTACCTCCCCTTAACAATATATTATTCTACTCCAGGGCACTTCCTCATTCAATACTATTTTTAATTTCATTTTACCATTATATTGCGGGGCAACCCAAAGTTGAATGAACCTCTCCTCTGTCTGGGTGCCGGGGCCTAAATGTGTGACAGTGGCCTGTTCCAGTGGTGGGTGACGTGAAGCCTGATTCTCTGCTATGACATGAAGAATTATTCTGTGCTGACATGAAGCCAGATTCTCGGTTACGCGACCTCTCTCCTCTGCCTGGGTGCCTGGGCCTAAATATGTGACAGTGGCCTGTTCCAGTGGTGGGTGACGTGAAGCCTGATTCTCTGCTATGACATGAAGACAGATTCTGCTGTGACATAAGGCCAGATTCTCTGTTACGGGACCTCTCTCCTCTGCCTGGGCCTAAATGTGTGACAGTGGCCTGTTCCAGTGGTGGGTGACGTGAAGCCTGATTCTCTGCTATGACATGAAGACAGATTCTGCGCTGACATAAGGCCAGATTCTCTGTTACGGGACCTCTCTCCTCTGCCTGGGTGCCTGGGCCTAAATGTGTGACAGTGGCCTGTTCTAGTGGTGGGTGACGTGAAGCCTGATTCTCTGCTATGACATGAAGACAGATTCTGCGCTGACATAAGGCCAGATTCTCTGTTACGGGACCTCTCTCCTCTGCCTGGGTGCCTGGGCCTAAATATGTGACAGTGGCCTGTTCCAGTGGTGGGTGACGTGAAGCCTGATTCTCTGCTATGACATGAAGACAGATTCTGCACTGACATAAGGCCAGATTCTCTGTTACGGGACCTCTCTCCTCTGCCTGGGCCTAAATGTGTGACAGTGGCCTGTTCCAGTGGTGGGTGACGTGAAGCCTGATTCTCTGCTATGACATGAAGACAGATTCTGCACTGACATAAGGCCAGATTCTCTGTTACGGGACCTCTCTCCTCTGCCTGGGTGCCTGGGCCTAAATGTGTGACAGTGGCCTGTTCCAGTGGTGGGTGACGTGAAGCCTGATTCTCTGCTATGACATGAAGACAGATTCTGCACTGACATAAGGCCAGATTCTCTGTTACGGGACCTCTCTCCTCTGCCTGGGTGCCTGGGCCTAAATGTGTGACAGTGGCCTGTTCCAGTGGTGGGTGACGTGATGCCTGATTCTCTGCTATGACATGAAGACAGATTCTGCGCTGACATAAGGCCAGATTCTCTGTTACGGGACCTCTCTCCTCTGCCTGGGTGCCTGGGCCTAAATGTGTGACAGTGGCCTGTTCCAGTGGTGGGTGACGTGAAGCCTGATTCTCTGCTATGACATGAAGACAGATTCTGCGCTGACATAAGGCCAGATTCTCTGTTACGGGACCTCTCTCTTCTGCCTGGGTGCCTGGGCCTAAATGTGTGACAGTGGCCTGTTCCAGTGGTATGGCATGAAGAGACTGATTCTCTGCTGACATGAAGCCAGATTCTTTGCTATGGCATGAAGAGACTGATTCTCTGCTATGGGACCTCTGTCCAATTGATATTGGGTCATTTTTTTTATTTTTTTTTAATTCATTTCCCTATCCACATTTGTTTGCAGGGGATTTACCTACATGTTGCTGCCTTTTGCAGCCCTCTAGCTCTTTCCTGGGCTGTTTTACAGCCTTTTTAGTGCCCAAAAGTTCGGGTCCCCTTGACTTCAATGGGGTTCGGGTTCGGGTTCGGGACGAAGTTCAGTTCGGGTTCGGATCCCGAACCCGAACATTTTCGGGAAGTTCGGCTGAAATTCTCGAACCCGAACATCCAGGTGTTCGCTCAACTCTACTCCTGATGCACCAAGGTGAGCCCCAATTCTGCGAAATACATGCTTGTGCATGACAAGCTACACAATGCTACTAGGGATTTCTGGGAAAGATATGCAAATTAGCTTCCATAAGCCTATGGCAGAAGATGCTAATTTGCATATCATCATTCTAGAAACCAAAAATAATGGATTGTTGATTATATTAATATTAATATTAACAAGTATGTTTTGAGTGACAGCGAGAGCATATGAGACAGAGAAAACTATTGTTGCAACAAAGAGAGATTCTCAAATCCAATATTTCTATCTTTAAATGGGTACCCTTTTACATTAAGGAGAGCTCCTGATGCACCAAGGTGAACCCCAAGTCTGCGAAACACATGCTTGTGCATGGCAAGCTACACAATCATACTAGGGATTTCTGGGAAAGATATGCAAATTAGCTTCCATAAGCCGATGGCAGAAGTTGCTAATTTGCATATCATCATTCTAGAAACTAAAAATAATGGATTGTTGATTATATTAATAAGTATGTTTTGAGTGACTTTTTTTTTTTTTTTTCCCCATCAGGTTTGGTAACAACAGCCTAAAACAAGCTCATTAACCAAATCATCATATGGCTTCTTTTTTAATTTTTTTGCAAACAAAAAGGACAAAACCACAGTAACAGGACATGAACAAAAACAATAACATCACAAACAAAAAAAGATAAAAACACAAATTATACCATTTCCCTAGCATTTTTTTGTGCTAGTTTTGTTCTCAAAACACATAATAACATAGCATCCTGTATCTCTGCTAGATCTTCCATAGAAACATCAATCCTATGTTCAAAAATATCTCTTAACCAATCTTCCACCAAAAATTGATCAAAAAAAACGGTTGGATCTTTTTCAAATATCTCATCAATACGATTTCGGGCCTTTTGCAGCCTTCGCCCAGGATATTCTTTATACAACGTAACTTTTAAATTCTGAAGTTCATCTGGTAACTGTATTCTAACTTCTCTTTTCCCTCTTTTAGATCCTAATATAGACTCATCTTCTGTACTTGACATTTCTAACCCTACTTCTTTTTCAGTTACAATTTTAGATTTACCAAATTCGTCCATACTTGAAGCCTCAGCTTTTGTTTCCGATTCTAATTCTTCTTCCCTTCCTTTCCTCCTTTTCCTCCCAACTTCTGCTTCCTCTTTTCCATCTTCTATTCCTTTAGTTTTACCCTCTCTTTTCCCTTCTGATTTACCATCTTCTTTTTGGCCCTCTCTTTTTTTGGACAATCATGAAACAAATGATCATTCCCTTTACAGAAAAAACAGTCGCTGGTTCTCACAATTCTCAGATACGTGACCACCTCTTCCACATGCTTTACATAATATTTCTTCACAATTTTCTTTCCTATGACCGTACAACTTACATTTGGTACAAAAATCAGGCATCCCATTATAAAATAAATCTCCAGAACATTTTCCAATTTTAAATCTTGCATCCGGCAAGACAAATTGACTTTTCCCATCTCTTGATTCTTTCAGTGATATTTCAAACCGCCATTTGGATGTCCAGAACCCAAATTGATTAAAAACTTTCCCCAATGGCACCACTTGATCACAAAAATTCTGCAAAAAGGCTATTATCTTCTGTTCTCCAACATAAGGTGAATACATTTTTACTACGACAATTTTAACATTGCAAGGAAAGTGAGGGACGACCTTCACACCCACTAACCTTGCATCAGTTCTTACTTCTTCCCACTTCCATAAAAATTGGGTACAAAGATCAGAACTCTGAAGAATTATGTCGTAACATCCTCTCTTAGGATAATCCATTAGAGCCAGCACTTCATTCTTTCCAAGTCCCATCAATTCGCCCAGCAGGACTTTAACAATAAAGGCAAGGTCTTTTCTCAAGCGCTCCTTCTCCTCCACGAAGACGCGGACTCCATTCCGGACTTGTGCATAACCGGGTACCGATTCGGAATCTTTCTGCTCCAACATCGAATCCTCCATTGGTTCCTCCATAGCGACTAGAAAAAGAACCTCAACCACTCCAAAAAGCGGCCAGGTGATCGCTTCCCGTTGCCTGGGGACTAAGCCGACTGCCCAATAGCAGCAGGGGGGTGAAGTCCGGGCTATCAACCCGAACGATCCCCCCAGGCCGAGCAGCCGGGTACCCCAGGCACCTTCTGACCAAGACCCAATGTATCCCTACACCTGATCTTGGCCAAAAGGCCGAGAAGCGATCCCTAGGTCACAACAATTTTTATTATTTTTTTTCCTCAGTAAATAGACATTAATATACTAATCAGTCCACTCTAGAGCGTGGCTCAAACCATATAATGTCTGATATACATCATAGGAACCCTACTGAAAAAAAACAAAATCTAAATAAAGATCAAGATCTACTCACAAAAATTCTCCATTGGGATGCCTTCCATATCTCTTCCGCTTTGTCTTCTCCGATCCTTTTCTTATCCAGCAAGAACATCACAAATACTCTGGATAAAAATACTTTCACACCTTCTTTTGGAGATAAAAACACTTTTTTAAAAACTACTAAATTTCTGATGTCCCATAAAACTTCTTTAAAACTGGTGAACACCAAAAAACTAATACGTGAGTTGGATAAAACCCTAAAATCTTGACCAATAAAAACCTTCTCATAATTAAAACTTTTCCATCCTGTCAGTGCAATAAAAAAATTCTTTAAAATACTGAAAACTTTAGCATAAGAACAGCCCCAGAACAGATTATTAAGATCTTCTATGCCCCCACAACCTTCTCTGGGGCATTTTTCAGACACTTTCACACCCCTTGAGTTCATAAAAGATCTTGTTGGGAGGCGTCCATGAAAGCAAAGCCAAGCGACATCTTTCTGTTTATTAGAAAGGCCTAAAACATTAAAAAGTTTCCATATTTTTGCTGCCTGTGTGGTATTGCAGAATGGAACATCATATTGGATCTCGTCTTTTCTCCCAGCTTTTACAATTTCACTTTTTTCAGTTTTATTTAGGAGACTTAGTCCGTGTTGATCATAAAAGGACCTGAGCATCACATAAAATTTTGGTATAACCAGCGCCATTGGTCTACCCAGTTCCTTTTCACACCATCTCCATTTTATGAAAATCCATCCTGCCAAATACCTACACATGGCAGCAGTTCTATTATTGCACTTTAAAATCTTAAAAACCACTAAAAAATAATGCATTCGAATAAAAAAATCTATATTGGGGAAATCATATCCACCAAGCTCTGTCTTTGTCATCACAGCAGTCCTTTTAACTTTTTCCATTTTGGATCCCCAGAAAAAAACAAAGAGCCTTCTTGTCATCCTTCTTATCCACAATTTTTCCGGCGGTAAAATTATTGAGGTATATAAAATTAGAGGTAAAATCACGGATTTAATAATTAAAATTTTCCCTTTTAAAGATAACTGTCTTAGTTTCCAAAAACACAACTTCTTTTCCACTTTTGCTTCCAATCTTGCATGGCTCTTTGTACCCTTATTATCTTTTTCGAATATTACCCCTAAAATCACCGCCTCCTCTTTTTTTGGGATCCCAGTCACATTAACATCCACCTGTTTGCCATAATTCACGAGTTGGCACTTGCCCCAGTTCACACTCATCCCTGCAATACTACAAAAAATCTTAAGGTGCAAATTAACTCTATTCAAGTCCGCTTGAGATTGGCAAGCAAAAACAACATCGTCCATATATCCGAATGATTTAATTCTTTCTCCAGAACCTCCGGGCAAAAAAATCCCATCCACGCACTTGTCCTTCTGAATGGATTTTAAAAGGGGCTCCACAGAGCAAATAAAAAGAATTGGGGAGAGAGGGCATCCCTGTCTGACTCCTGACTTGACTTCCACAGCAGAACTAACATTCCCGTTTATTAAAATGTGGCTAAAGACATCCTTGTACATACCTTCAATTACTTTTAAAATTTTCATAGGGACCCCCATCTTCTTCAATGTACATAACAAGAATCTATGTGGAACTTTATCAAAGGCTTTCTCAAAATCTGTTGTTTCAATAAATAAAGGGGTATCATTAAAACCAGCATAATAAATAATATCTCTTAGTAAAATCAAATTATCGGAGATCCTCCTACCTGGGACTGCACATACCTGATATTCTCCCACCATATATCCAATTACTTCATTGAGCCTTTTTGCAATAATTTTGGCGATAATTTTGTAATCGCAATTTAATAGAGTTATTGGACGCCAATTCTTAAGATCATTCACATTACCTTTTTTGTGTATCAGTGTAACAATCCCTTTTCTCATAGAGGAAGAAAAAATCCCATTATTAAAAACATACTGTACAACCTCACACACCTCTTTCCCTAAAATATCCCAATAAATAGAATAAAATTCAGCAGGGAGGCCATCGCTTCCGGGAGTCTTCCCTTTTGCCATCCTCTGCACTGAATTCCTGACCTCCTCCTCATTAATATCCTCTGTCAGGAAACCCTTCTCCTCTTTTGGAATATTGTCGGATAAAACACTACAGTACTCTTGCATTTCTTTATCAGAAGCCTGACTCTCATTCTTAAAAAGTGTCTCATAAAAACCACAGATATTTTGAACCATCTCATCCCCAGACACTTCACCTTCAGGAGTTAAAACAGTCTTAAAAACACCCTTAGGCTTAAAACTCTTTTTAAAAAAAAATCTAGAACATTTCTCATCTTCTTCAAGGTGTTTAACTTTAGATTTATACACTATATTTCTCCCTTTTTCCATCAACTCCTTCTTCCTCTCCTCTTTTATCTCTTTAATCTCTCTATCCACCTCCCAACCACAATTTCTCAACTTATAAAGTGCTTCCAGTCTGGAAATTAAAAATTCTTCCTTCTTCCTCTTTTCCTGTGCCCTTTTAATACAGACCTGTTTAAAAAAGAGAGCAAACCTACTCTTGGCCCAATCCCACCAATCTAAAATGCTGGTAAAACCTCTCTGTTGCCTGACACAAAATAAAAACATTTCTCTAAAAGCATCTTTAATCTCCACGTCTTGTAACAGGCTTATATTCAGTTTCCAGTAACCTCTACCAAACTTTATAGAATCTTTAACACATATCTCAGCATAAATTACTTTATGATCTGATAGGCTGGTCATCATATGGTCACATTTGGTCACATCCATCCCTTCAGAAGTCAATATATAATCTATCCTTGACTTGGATCGCCCACTGTCCGCCACATATGTATATCTCTCATCTGCTTTGACCATCAGTCCAGCATCCCTGAAATGCAGATCCTGCACCATCTCATTAAGTAAGGCAGAGGTCACGTCTGTCTTAACCTCTGAGGCACTCTGTCTATCCTGTATACTTCTTATACAGTTAAAATCACCTAAAATAATAGTAAAATCTCTGCCAGGCATAAAAAGTTTAAGAGCTTTTAAAAAAGACAAACGTTCACGTTTATCTGCAGGTGCATAAACGCTAAAAACTCTAAAACGCTGCCCTAAAAACTCCAAACTTAAAAACATACACCGCCCTGGCACCACAACTTTATATTCCAATACATTAATACTATTATTTTTCAATAAAATCCCAACTCCTTCACTTTTATTTACAGTGCAAGGTGACCAGTAAGAATTACCAAAAATCCATTCTGACTCATGAGGTGCAGATCTTATAGCACACTCCTGCAGGCAAATTATATCTGCTTTCACGCTTGCCAAATAATCTAAGACAGCCGCTCGCCTAGTGCTGGATCCCATCCCCCGCACATTCAGGGTAGCAACTATCAGACTCATGAGTACAAGGATATATGTACTTCCAGCCATTTTACTGTTTTGAAAAGGCCTGGCTCAACATTCTATCTTCCATCATTAAATCACCATCAGGCAATCCTTGAGCAGGATCCCTGTCTCCCTGGCTGAATCCAGGATAAACTGAGTCATCCTGATTCCCAGACCAAACTCCTTCTTCACCTCTTTTATACCTTTTCGTTTCAGCAGAAAATTCCTCCTCAATATCTTTCTCACTATTAACTCTCTGTCTAGGGGATATAGGAGCATCAGAGTCACACTCACCCACCTGACACTCCATATCTTCCCCCTCTCCAATCACATGATCCGGGCACTCTTCACTCTCCTCACTGCTAGAGATCTCCCCAAGCATATCAACCTCCTCCTGGGGCTGTCTCTTCTTCTTCTTTTTTGCATATTTCGACTCCGCCCCTTTTTTTTGAATTTCCCGCCAAAACATCTTTTCCCTCCAAAACATCTTTTCCCTCCAAAACATCTTTTCCCTCCAAATTTCCCTGAGCACCATCCTCCATTTTCTCCTCCATGCCACTTCCACCATCCTCATCAACAGTCACTTTTTCCACATTTGAAGCATTCGGAACAATCACACTTGTTCCCCCTTTCACTCTATCTGCATAAGTACCACCTCTTTTATTCTGGCCACCTCTTTTATCCTTTGGAATATCAGCATGCGTTTGTCTGGTACTAAACAGATTACATTTCCTGGCCAAATGGTCTCCACTCCCACAAACATCACAAAACTTTTTCTCCACACAATCTTTCACATTATGACCTGTTTTGCCACAGTTCCTACAAATTTCTCCTTTCACAGGACACTCGTCCTGTAAATGCCCATAGACAAAACAATGCCTACAATACTTTAACTGACCCTGAAAGAAAAAACTGCAGGAACTGATACATCTTTTTTAAAACGCACAAAAAATCTTCTTTTTCCATTTAAGTAACCATGCTTGTTTGTAAGCCTCCTATCAAAATTAACTTCCTCACAGTATCTTCTCAGTAAAGCACTTACAGTCATGTCATCCACTTTAGGGTTATACATGTGTACTATTATAGCTTGTTTTACCATTAGGAAAGATGGCGTAATCCTCACATGTTCCAGAAAAGCCGGCTTGTTCTCCTCCTTCATCTTGATAAGGTCCATGTAAATCCTCTGGCACAGGCCCTCGGAACAAACAGTCAAATCATAAATTCCCTGTTTAGGGAAAACCTGTAGCGCTAACACATCTGTTACCTGTAAATAAGAGAGCTTCTTCAGCAACTCTCCTGCAATCCGGTCCAGTCCAATGTTCATTCGAAACCCATCTTCAACCTCCAGTCGTACCGTGTCCTCGAGTCCTCGAGACATCTTTAGAAAATAGCGCAGGTTCGCAGTAACGCTCACCTACAGATCGCACTCGCCAATACCTCAGGGCCCCCCGCAAGGAGGACCCCGAATATCTACCCTCCGACCACGACCAAGCAAGGCACCTTTCGATACCCCACCTGATCGAAGCCAAAAAGGCCGAGAAGCGATCCCCGGGTCACAACAATAGCATATGAGACAGGGAAAACTATTGTTGCAACAAAGAGAGTTTCTCAATCCAATATATCTATCTTTAAACGGGTACCCTTTTATATTAAGGAGAGCTCCTGATGCACTAAGGTGAACCCCAAGTCTGCGAAATACATGCTTGTGCATGACAAGCGACACAATGCTACTATGGATTTCTGGGAAAGATATGTAAATTAGCTTCCATAAGCCTATGGCATAAGATGCTAATTTGCATATCATCATTCTAGAAACTAAAAATAATGGATTGTTGATTATATTAATAAGTATGTTTTGAGTGACTTTTTTTTTTTTTTCTTTCTTTTTTTTCCTCAGTAAATAGACATCAAACGTTCCCTCAGTCCACACTCAAGTGGCTCAGTCTAAATAATGTCTGATTCACATCACGGGAACCCTACTGAAAATAAAATTTTGGGATCACAAATGCCATTGGTCTGCCCAGTTCCCTTTCACACCAACTCCACTTAATGAAAATCCATCCTGCTAAATACCTACACATGGCTGCAGTTCTATTATTGCACTTTAAAATTTTATAAATCATCAATAAATAGTGCATTCTTAAAAAAAACTCTAAATTAGGGAAGTCGTACCCACCAAGCTCAGTCCTTGTCATCACCACCGTTCTTCTAACTTTCTCCATCTTGGATCCCCAGAAAAATATAAAAAGTCTCCTTGTTGTTCTTTTTATCCAGAGTTTTTCAGGTGGTAAAATAATGGAAGTATATAAAATGAGGGGTAAAATAACAGATTTAATTATTAAAATTTTCCCTTTCAATGATAAAAATCTAAGTTTCCAAAAATTTATCTTCTTCTCTATTTTCTTGTCTAATTCCTCATAGCTTTTTTTACCTTTGTTATTTTCCTCAAAAATGACCCCTAAAACTTCCACTTCTTTACTTTGGGGTATCGCAGGTACTTGGACTTCCACTTGTTTCCCATAGTTAGCAAATTGACACTTGCCCCAATTAATACTCATTCCTGCAATACTGCAGAAAATCTTCAGGTGTAGGTTAATTCTGTTTAAGTCCGCTTGGGATTGACACGCGAATACGGCGTCATCCATATATCCAAATGATTTTATTCTCCGTCCGGAACCCCCAGGTATAAAAAACCCCTCCACGCATTTGTCTTTCTGGATAGATAATAGTAAAGGTTCCATAACGCAAATAAAAAAGAATTGGGGAGAGAGGGCAGCCCTGTCTAACACCTGACTTGACCTCCACTGCCGGACACACCCACCCATTTATTAAAACATGACTAAAAACATTTTTGTACATACCTCTGATAATATTAAGAATTTTTTCAGGGATCCCCATCTTCTTTAAAACACTAAATAAGAATCTATGAGATACCTTATCAAAGGCCTTTTCGAAATCTGTCGTTTCAATAAATAAAGGGACATTATTAAAAGCAGAATAATAAATAATATCTCGTAATAAAACCAAATTGTCAGAAATCTTTCTTCCCGGGACTGCACATACCTGGTATTCGCCAACCATGCAACCTATTACATCACAAAGTCTATTTGCAATAATCTTGGTAATTATTTTATAATCCCAATTTAACAATGTTATAGGGCGCCAGTTTTTGATCTCCTTCTCACTACCTTTTTTATGTATTAGCGTGACTATACCTTTTCTCATGGAGGTAGAAAAAACACCAGTATTAAAAACAAAACGCACAATCCGACTCACCTCTTCTCCAATCACATCCCAATAAAAACAATAAAATTCTGCAGGGAGACCATCACTTCCAGGTGTCTTCCCTTTTTGCCATCCTCCGTATAATATTTTTAACCTTTTCTTCACTTATATCTCCAATCAAAACCTCTTTTTCCTCCCTTGGGATGTTATCAGATAAAACATTACAGTACTCCTTAATTTCTAAATCCGAAGCCTGACTTTGATTTTTAAAAAGTGTCTCATAAAATCCGCATATATTTTTAACCATTTCATCACCAGTCACTTCTCCCTCAGAAGTTAAAACGGATTTAAAAACACCTTTTGGCTTAAAACTCTTTTTAAAAAAATCTCGAACATTTCTCGTCCTCTTCTATGTGTTTTACCTTGGATCTATGCACAATATTCCTCCCTTTCTCCAACAATTCTTTTCTCCTTTCTTCTTTTATCTCATTAATCTCCTTCCCTACCTCCCAACCGCAATTCCTCAATTTGTACAATGCATCCAATCTAGAAATTAAAATTTCCTCCTTTTTCCTTTTCTCTTGCGCCCTTTTGACACAGATATTCTTAAAAAAGGAGGCTAATTTGGTTTTAGCCCAGTCCCACCAGTCTAAAATGCAATTAAAACATCCCTGTTGCCTGACACATGATAAAAACACTTCTCTAAAAGCATCCTTAACTTCTGCATCCTGCAACAGACCTGTATTCAATTTCCAGTAACCTCTACCAAAATCCACTAAATTCTTCATACTTATTTCAGCAGTAACAATTTTGTGATCGGATAGACTGTTCATCACATGGTCACACTTAATCACTTCCAGCCCCTCAGAAAATAAAACATAATCGATTCTAGACTTAGATCGACCACTATCCGCCATATAAGTATATTTCTCGTCTGTGTTGACCATCAGTCCAGCATCCTTAAAATGCAAATCTTGTATCATTCCGTTTAACAAAGTAGAGGTCACATCAATCTTGACTTCAGAAGTACTTTGCCTGTCCTGCACACTCCTAATACAATTAAAATCACCTAAAATAATGGTAAAATCTCTGCCAGGCATAAAAAGTTTAAGAGCTTCTAAAAAAGACACACGTTCACGTTGTTTAGCCGGCGCATAAACACTAAAAACTCTAAAACGCTGCCCTAAAAACTCAAAACCTAAAACAATACAACGACCTGGTACCACTATTTTATATTCTACTATATTAATATTACTATTTTTCAATAATATACCAACTCCTTCATTTCTGTTATCAGTGCAGGGCGACCAGTAAGATCTCCCATAAGTCCACTCTGATTCATGGGGTGTAGATTTAATTGCGCATTCCTGTATACATATTATGTCAGACCTTACTGTTGCCAGGTAATCAAAGACAGCGGCTCTCCTACTGCTTGACCCTATTCCGCGCACATTCAATGTAGCAACAATCAAACTCATGATAAATAAATTCAGAACGTTTACAGCCATAACAACTAATTTAAAAAGGTCTGGCTCAGCACTCTCCTCTCTACACCTAAACCACAATCAGTCACCCTGTCTGGGGCCAGAGAAAACAGGGTCACTCTGACTCCCGAACCAAACACCGTCCTAACCTCTTTTACACCTTTTCACATCAGAAGTGGGAAAATCTTCATCAATCTCCAATTCCGCCTCACTGTTAACATGCTGACCTGGAGTTATAGGAGCATCAGAGTCATACTCTTCCCCCTGACACTCCATCTCTTCTCCCTCACCAGTCACATGATCCGGACATAAATCAACCTCACTTATATCACTGCTAGACACACTCCCCAGCACATCCTCCATCTCAGCAGTGGCTTCAGGAGACCTCTTTTCCTTTTTTTTTTCTTTTTCCCAGCAGCCCCTTGCCCCGCCCCTTTTTTTGAATTTCCCTCCAAAACGACATTTCCCTCCAAACTTTCATGAACACCATCCTCCATTTTGTCCTCCACACAACTGCCACCAGCAATCTCAGTATTTTGCACAATCACACTTGTTCCACCTTTCACCATCTCAGCATAAGTGCCTCCCTTTTCCTTTTGCCCACCTCTTTTTTCCTCCACAATCTCAGCTCTAGACTGTCTGGTGTTAAAATACATACATTTTCTGGCCAAATGATCCCCACTTCCGCACACATCACAATATTTCGCCTCCATACAATCTTTCACCTTATGCCCTGTCTTTCCACAATTCCTGCAAGATTCCCCCTTCACCGGACATGCTTCCTGTAAATGGCCATAAGAGAAACACTGTCTGCAATATTTTAGTTGCCCTTGGTAAAAACAGAACCCCCTCTCTCCACCAATTGAAAATACAGCAGGAACTGAACAGTTTTTCTTAAATCTGACAAAAAATCTCCGCTTGCCATTTAAAAAGCTGTGTCTGTTTGTAAGCCTTCTATCAAAAACTACTTCGTCACAATATCTTTTTAGGAAAGCACCAACAGTCATATCATCTACCTTCGGATTGTACATATGTACGATGATTGCCAGTTTCACCATTTGAAAAGATGGTATAACTCTTACGTGCTCCAAGAAGGCCGGATTCTTTTCTTCCTTCATCTTCATTACGTCCATGTAAATTTTCTGGCATAATTCCTCGGAACAAAGGGTTAGGTCGTAAATTCCTTGTTTAGGAAAATCCTGCAGCGCGAGCACATCTCTCACCTGTAGGTAAGGGAGCTTCCGTAGAATCTCCCCCACGATCTGGTCCAATCCAATGCCTATACGATATCCTTCGTTCACCTCCAACCGAATGCTGTCCTCGAGTCCTCGAGACATCTTCTCCTCCAAAGTTACACAAAGTTACGCAGTCTCACACACAAATGCCTGCCCACGGATCGCACTCGATCATACCCAGGGCCCCCCGCAAGGAGGACCCTGATATATTCCCTTCAGCCCAACCAAACACAGCACCTTGCGATACTACACCCGATAAAGCCAAAAGGCCGAGAAGCGATCCCTGAGTGACTTTTTTTTTTTTTCTCAGTAATTAGACATAATCATACTCAATCAGTCCACTCCAACGTGGCTCAACACATAATATGTCTATTTTACATCATTGGACCCCTACAAAACAAAAATTAAAAATAAAAACTCAACAAAAAATCAGGATCTACTCATATATTGGCTCCATTGAGATGTTTTCCAGATTTTTTCAGCTTCATTTTCACCTATCCTCTTTTTATCCAATAAATATATTGTAAAAATCCTAGATAAAAAGACTTTAGAACATTTCCTTGGTGTTAGAACGACTTTTTTAAAAATCACTAAATTTCTAACATCCCACAATACCTCTTTAAAAACTGAGAATAAAAGCCAACACACACGTGAGTTTGATAAAATCTTAAAATCCTGTCCAATAAAAACTTTCTCATAACTAAAAATCTTCCATCCTGTCAGTGCAATAAAAAGGACTTTTAAAATATTAAAAACTTTTTTCGCATAGCAGCACTCCCAAAACAAATGGCAAAGGTCTTCACTTTCTCTACAGTCTTCCCTTGGACATCTCTCCGCCACTCTTATGCCCCTAGAGTTCATAAACATTCTGGTCGGGAGACATCCGTGAAAACTAAGCCATACCACATCTTTCTGTTTGTTTGAGAGACCTAAAACATTAAAAAGCTTCCATATTTTTGCAGACTGTGCAGAATTACAGAACGGTACATCATACAACAATTCCTTCTTCCTTCCAGCTTTTATAATCTCATTTTTATCAGGTTTACTTATAGAGCCCAATTCGTACTGATCATAAAAATATCTGAGTACCACATAAAATTTTGGGATGACAAAAGCAATGGGTTTACTCAGTTCTCTTTCACACCAGCCCCATTTAGTAAACAACCATCCTGCTAAAAATCTGCACATATCTGCCGTCCTACCATTGCACTTTAAAATTTTAAAAATAAGTAAAAAATAATTCCTTTGGATAAAAAAGTCTATATTTGGGAAGTCGTACCCGCCCAAATCAGTTTTGGTCATAACAGCAGCTCTTCTCCTTTTCTCCATTTTAGACCCCCAAAAAAACACAAAAAGACTTCTTACCATCCTCTTCATCCACAACTTCCCGGGTGGTAAAATAATACAAGTATATAAAAGCAAAGGTAAAATCACAGTTTTTGTTATTAAAACTTTCCCTTTCAGAGATAGCTGCCTAAGTCTCCAAAAGTTCAGTTTTTTCTCCACCTTTTCTTTCAATCTTGCAAAACTCTTCTCATTTTTACTTTTCTTCTCAAATATAATTCCTAATATCTCTGCCTCCTCTTTAATAGGGATCCCCTCCACCTTCACCTCCACTTGCTTACCATAGTTCACTAATTGACATTTGTTCCAGTTAACGCTCATTCCAGTCACACTACAAAAGATCTTCATATGCAAATTCACCCGGTTAAGGTCCGCTTGATTTTGGCAAGAAAAAACAGCATCATCCATATATCCAAAGGATTTGATCTTCTTCCCAGAACTCCCAGGTATAAAAATTCCTTGAACACATTTATCTTTTTGAATTGATTTCATGATAGTGGTTCCATGGCGCAAATAAAAAGGATCGGGGAGAGAGGGCAGCCCTGCCTAACTCCGGACCTTACCTCAATTGCTGAGCCCACCCTTCCATTTATTAAAATATGACTAAAAACATTAGAATACATGCCTCTAATCAAATCTAAAATTTTCCTTGGGACCCCCATCCTCTCCAATGTAAAAAATAAAAACTTATGTGATATTTTATCGTAGGCCTTCTCAAAGTCCGTAGTTTCAATAAATAAAGGGATGTTATTAAGATCAGCATAAAAAATCATATCTCTCAATAAAATTAAATTATCTGATATCCTCCTACCTGGAACAACACATACTTGATATTCATCCACCATATATTTCACCACTTCACTCAACCTACTTGCCACTACCTTTGCCACAATCTTATAGTCGCAGTTGAGAAGCGTAATTGGTCTCCAATTTTTAATTTCTTTTTCATTACCTTTTTTATAAATTAAAGTAACCATCCCCTCTCTCATGGTATCAGATAAAACCCCGTTATTAAAAATAAAACGTACTACGCGACAAAATTCTTCTCCAATAATATCCCAATACAATAAATAAAATTCCACAGGAAGACCATCACTTCCAGGAGTCTTCCCACTCGCCATCCTTTGCACTGTATTTTTTATTTCATCGTCCTTTAAATCACCGACTAAAAAATCTTTCTCTTCCTTTGGAATATTATCTGAAATCACTTCACAGTATTCTTTTATCTCACTATCAGAAGCTTTACTTTCATTTTTAAAAAGTGCATCATAAAAACCACAAATATGATCTACCATCTTATCACCAAAAACTTCACCATCCGGGGTTAAAACCGACTTAAAAACACCCTTTGATTTAAAACTCTTTCTAAAGAAATACCTGGAACACTTTTCATCCTCCTCCAAATGTTTTACCTTAGAATTATGCACAATATTTTTTCCTCTTGCCACAAACTCCTTTTTCCTTGCCTCTTTCATTTCCTTAATTTCATCATCCACCTCCCAACCACAGCTTTTAAGCTTATAAAGCGCTTCAATTCTGCCAATCAAAGCATTCTCCTTTTCCCTCCTCTCCTGTGCTCTTTTCACACATATATTTTTAAAAAAGGAAGCAAACCTTCCTTTCGCCCAGTCCCACCACTCAAGTATACAATTAAAACACTTCTGTTTGCTGACACATAATAAAAACACTTCTGTAAAACTGTTTTTAATTCCTTCTTCCTCCAACAATCCAACATTTAACTTCCAATAACCTCTACCAAAGCTAATGGACTCAGAAAGACCTATTTCGACAAGAACCATCTTATGGTCAGAAAAACTGGTCATCACATGGTCACACCTGGTCACCTCCGTTCCATCAGACACCAATGCATAATCAATTCTGGACCTGGAACGCCCACTATCAGCAATATATGTAAATTTGTCATCCCCATTGACCATCAGCCCAGCATCCTTAAAATGCAAATCTTGGATCATCTCATTAAGCAAGGTAGAGGTTGTATCAATTTTCACATCTGAATTGCTGTGTCTATCTTGTACACTCCGAATACAATTAAAATCCCCTAAAAGAATAATATGGTCGCGACCAGGCATAAAAAGCTTAAGAGTTTCTAAGAATAAAATACGTTCACGTTTAAAAGCAGGAGCATACACACTAAAAACTTTAAAACGTTGTCCTAAAAACTCCAAACTTAAAGAAACACATCTACCTGGTAAGACAACTTTAAACTCCAAAACATTAATTTTATTATTCTTCACTAAAATCCCAACACCTTCATTTTTATTCTCCGTGCAAGGCGACCAAAAGGATTTGCCACACTCCCACTCTGACTCATGAGGGGCAGACCTTATTGCGCATTCTTGTATACACAAGATATCAGCTTTAACACCTTTAAGAAAATCAAAAACTGCAGCTCTCCTTTTATTAGATCCAATACTTCTAACATTCAATGTAGCTAAAACCAAACTCATTATTAAGATGTTAAAGATTTTACAATCCATAACTATTTAATGAAGATTGGCTATCTACTTTTCTTTCAACAACAGGCGATCCTACATCAGAATCCCTGAAAGTAGTATTAGACCACACAGGATCCTCCTGGCTTCCAGACCAACCTCCGCCCTCTCCTTTCTTTGGTCTTTTTGAGACAGAACCAGGAGGATTTAAATCAATTTCCAATTCCTCATAATCACTACTTATTTTTTGACCAGGAGTTATGGGAGCATCTGAATCACATCCGCTCATTTGGAATTCCATATCTTCACCTTCTCCCACAACATGATCCGGAAATTTTTCCTCCTCTCCCTCATCACTACTAGAAATTTCACCACCAAATGTCCTTTCAAGGGCAGCAACAGTCTCCTGGGATCTCGCCTTCTTCTTCTTTTTTTTCCCAGAACCCCTCTGCCACTCCCCCTCATTTGAATTTCCCACCAAAACGGCCTCTCCCTCCATGTGGTCACCAAACACAGTCTCCATTTTGTTTTCATTTTCACCACTTCCACTCTGCTTCTCATGAGTAACATTTGAGACAATAACGCTTGCACTGTTTTTCACACGCTCAGCATATGTCCCACCACTTGACCGCTGCATCCTATTTTTTTTCTCCACAATTTCTGCACGTGACTGCCTATTATCAAACAAATTACATTTCCGCGCCAAATGATCCCCACTTCCACACACATCACAATAACGCTTTTCAGTACAGTCTTTCACCATATGCCCAGTCTGCCCACAATTCCTACACACATCACCTTTTTGCGGACATTCCTCTTGCAAATGGCCATAATTCATGCAGTGTCTACAGTATTTGAGTTGCCCCTGATAAAAACAGAAGCCTCTCTCTCCCCCTATAGAAAAAACAGCAGGAACCGCCATATCCTTTTTAAATTTTACAAAAAATCTCCTCTTCCCATTAAGGTATCCATGTTTGTTGGTTAATCTTTGGTCAAAGCTCACTTCATCACAATACCGCCTTAAAAAGGCTGCAACAGTCATATCACCAACTTTAGGGTTATACATATGGACCACTAACGTTTGTCTCACCATTTGAAAAGAAGGAATAATTTTAACATGTTCCAAAAAGGCCGGCTTCTTCTCCTCTTTCATCTTCAGCAAATCCATATATATTCTTTGGCACAAACCCTCGGAACAAACCGTTAAATCATAAATACCCTGTTTAGGGAAATCTTGTAAAGCCAACACATCCTTTACCTGTAGGTACTCCAACTTCTTCAACACCTCTCCAACGACTTTATCCAGCCCGATGTTCATCCGGAAACCATCTTCTACCTCCAACCGCACAGTGTCCTCGAGACCTCGAGACATTTTTAAATAGCGCAGGATCACCAAAAAGCTCACCCACTAGGTTGCACTCGCTAGCACCCAGGGCCCCCCGCAAGGAGGACCCCGATCACTCCCTGCCAACCAAGACCAAACGCGACACCTTTCGATGCTACACTTGATCTTTTTTTTTTTTTTTTTTTTTTTTTTTTCCTCAGTAATTAGACATAATCATACTCAATCAGTCCACTCCAACGTGGCTCAACACATAATATGTCTATTTTACATCATTGGACCCCTACAAAACAAAAAATTAAAAATAAAAACTCAACAAAAAATCAGGATCTACTCATATATTGGCTCCATTGAGATGTTTTCCAGATTTTTTCAGCTTCATTTTCACCTATCCTCTTTTTATCCAATAAATATATTGTAAAAATCCTAGATAAAAAGACTTTAGAACATTTCCTTGGTGTTAGAACGACTTTTTTAAAAATCACTAAATTTCTAACATCCCACAATACCTCTTTAAAAACTGAGAATAAAAGCCAACACACACGTGAGTTTGATAAAATCTTAAAATCCTGTCCAATAAAAACTTTCTCATAACTAAAAATCTTCCATCCTGTCAGTGCAATAAAAAGGACTTTTAAAATATTAAAAACTTTTTTCGCATAGCAGCACTCCCAAAACAAATGGCAAAGGTCTTCACTTTCTCTACAGTCTTCCCTTGGACATCTCTCCGCCACTCTTATGCCCCTAGAGTTCATAAACATTCTGGTCGGGAGACATCCGTGAAAACTAAGCCATACCACATCTTTCTGTTTGTTTGAGAGCCCTAAAACATTAAAAAGCTTCCATATTTTTGCAGACTGTGCAGAATTACAGAATGGTACATCATACAACAATTCCTTCTTCCTTCCAGCTTTTATAATCTCATTTTTATCAGGTTTACTTATAGAGCCCAATTCGTACTGATCATAAAAAGATCTGAGTACCACATAAAATTTCGGGATGACAAAAGCAATGGGTTTACTCAGTTCTCTTTCACACCAGCCCCATTTAGTAAACAACCATCCTGCTAAAAATCTGCACATATCTGCCGTCCTACCATTGCACTTTAAAATTTTAAAAATAAGTAAAAAATAATTCCTTTGGATAAAAAAGTCTATATTTGGGAAGTCGTACCCTCCCAAATCAGTTTTGGTCATAACAGCAGCTCTTCTCCTTTTCTCCATTTTAGACCCCCAAAAAAACACAAAAAGACTTCTTACCATCCTCTTCATCCACAACTTCCCAGGTGGTAAAATAATACAAGTATATAAAAGCAAAGGTAAAATCACAGTTTTTGTTATTAAAACTTTCCCTTTCAGAGATAGCTGCCTAAGTCTCCAAAAGTTCAGTTTTTTCTCCACCTTTTCTTTCAATCTTGCAAAACTCTTCTCATTTTTACTTTTCTTCTCAAATATAATTCCTAATATCTCTGCCTCCTCTTTAATAGGGATCCCCTCCACCTTCACCTCCACTTGCTTACCATAGTTCACTAATTGACATTTGTTCCAGTTAACGCTCATTCCAGTCACACTACAAAAGATCTTCATATGCAAATTCACCCGGTTAAGGTCCGCTTGATTTTGGCAAGAAAAAACAGCATCATCCATATATCCAAAGGATTTGATCTTCTTCCCAGAACTCCCAGGTATAAAAATTCCTTGAAAACATTTATCTTTTTGAATTGATTTTAAAAGTGGTTCCATGGCGCAAATAAAAAGGATCGGGGAGAGAGGGCAGCCCTGCCTAACTCCGGACCTTACCTCAATTGCTGAGCCCACCCTTCCATTTATTAAAATATGACTAAAAACATTAGAATACATGCCTCTAATCAAATCTAAAATTTTCCTTGGGACCCCCATCCTCTCCAATGTAAAAAATAAAAACTTATGTGATATTTTATCGTAGGCCTTCTCAAAGTCCGTAGTTTCAATAAATAAAGGGATGTTATTAAGATCAGCATAAAAAATCATATCTCTCAATAAAATTAAATTATCTGATATCCTCCTACCTGGAACAGCACATACTTGATATTCATCCACCATATATTTCACCACTTCACTCAACCTACTTGCCACTACCTTTGCCACAATCTTATAGTCGCAGTTGAGAAGCGTAATTGGTCTCCAATTTTTTATTTCTTTTTCATTACCTTTTTTATAAATTAAAGTAACCATCCCCTCTCTCATGGTATCAGATAAAACCCCGTTATTAAAAATAAAACGTACTACGCGACAAAATTCTTCTCCAATAATATCCCAATACAATAAATAAAATTCCACAGGAAGACCATCACTTCCAGGAGTCTTCCCACTCGCCATCCTTTGCACTGTATTTTTTATTTCATCGTCCTTTAAATCACCGACTAAAAAATCTTTCTCTTCCTTGGGAATATTATCTGAAATCACTTCACAGTATTCTTTTATCTCACTATCAGAAGCTTTACTTTCATTTTTAAAAAGTGCATCATAAAAACCACAAATATGATCTACCATCTTATCACCAAAAACTTCACCATCCGGGGTTAAAACCGACTTAAAAACACCCTTTGATTTAAAACTCTTTCTAAAGAAATACCTGGAACACTTTTCATCCTCCTCCAAATGTTTTACCTTAGAATTATGCACAATATTTTTTCCTCTTGCCACAAACTCCTTTTTCCTTGCCTCTTTTATTTCCTTAATTTCATCATCCACCTCCCAACCACAGCTTTTAAGCTTATAAAGCGCTTCAATTCTGCCAATCAAAGCATTCTCCTTTTCCCTCCTCTCCTGTGCTCTTTTCACACATATATTTTTAAAAAAGGAAGCAAACCTTCCTTTCGCCCAGTCCCACCACTCAAGTATACAATTAAAACACTTCTGTTTGCTGACACATAATAAAAACACTTCTGTAAAACTGTTTTTAATTCCTTCTTCCTCCAACAATCCAACATTTAACTTCCAAAAACCTCTACCAAAGCTAATGGACTCAGAAAGACCTATTTCGACAAGAACCATCTTATGGTCAGAAAAACTGGTCATCACATGGTCACACCTGGTCACCTCCGTTCCATCAGACACCAATGCATAATCAATTCTGGACCTGGAACGCCCACTATCAGCAATATATGTAAATTTGTCATCCCCATTGACCATCAGCCCAGCATCCTTAAAATGCAAATCTTGGATCATCTCATTAAGCAAGGTAGAGGTTGTATCAATTTTCACATCTGAATTGCTGTGTCTATCTTGTACACTCCGAATACAATTAAAATCCCCTAAAAGAATAATATGGTCGCGACCAGGCATAAAAAGCTTAAGAGTTTCTAAGAATAAAATACGTTCACGTTTAAAAGCAGGAGCATACACACTAAAAACTTTAAAACGTTGTCCTAAAAACTCCAAACTTAAAGAAACACATCTACCTGGTAACACAACTTTAAACTCCAAAACATTAATTTTATTATTCTTCACTAAAATCCCAACACCTTCATTTTTATTCTCCGTGCAAGGCGACCAAAAGGATTTGCCACACTCCCACTCTGACTCATGAGGGGCAGACCTTATTGCGCATTCTTGTATACACAAGATATCAGCTTTAACACTTTTAAGAAAATCAAAAACTGCAGCTCTCCTATTATTAGATCCAATACTTCTAACATTCAATGTAGCTAAAACAAAACTCATTATTAAGATGTTAAAAATTTTACAATCCATAACTATTTAATGAAGATTGGCTATCTACTTTTCTTTCAACAACAGGCGATCCTACATCAGAATCCCTGAAAGTAGTATTAGACCACACAGGATCCTCCTGGCTTCCAGACCAACCTCCGCCCTCTCCTTTCTTTGGTCTTTTTGGGACAGAACCAGGAGGATTTAAATCAATTTCCAATTCCTCATAATCACTACTTATTTTTTGACCAGGAGTTATGGGAGCATCTGAATCACATCCACTCATTTGGAATTCCATATCTTCACCTTCTCCCACAACATGATCCGGAAATTTTTCCTCCTCTCCCTCATCACTGCTAGAAATTTCACCACCTAATGTCCTTTCAAGGGCAGCAACAGTCTCCTGGGATCTCGCCTTCTTCTTCTTTTTTTTCCCAGAAGCCCTCTGCCACTCCCCCTCATTTGAATTTCCCGCCAAAACCGCCTCTCCCTCCATGTGGTCACCAAACACAGTCTCCATTTTGTTTTCATTTTCACCACTTCCACTCTCCTTCTCATGAGTAACATTTGAGACAATAACGCTTGCACTGTTTTTCACACGCTCAGAATATGTCCCACCACTTGACCGCTGCACCCTATTTTTTTTCTCCACAATTTCTGCACGTGACTGCCTGTTATCAAACAAATTACATTTCCGCGCCAAATGATCCCCACTTCCACACACATCACAATAACGCTTTTCAGTACAGTCTTTCACCATATGCCCAGTCTGCCCACAATTCCTACACACATCACCTTTTTGCGGACATTCCTCTTGCAAATGGCCATAATTCATGCAGTGTCTACAGTATTTGAGTTGCCCCTGATAAAAACAGAAGCCTCTCTCTCCCCCTATAGAAAAAACAGCAGGAACCGCCATATCCTTTTTAAATTTTACAAAAAATCTCCTCTTCCCATTAAGGTATCCATGTTTGTTGGTTAATCTTTGGTCAAAGCTCACTTCATCACAATACCGCCTTAAAAAGGCTGCAACAGTCATATCACCAACTTTAGGGTTATACATATGGACCACTAACGTTTGTCTCACCATTTGAAAAGAAGGAATAATTTTAACATGTTCCAAAAAGGCCGGCTTCTTCTCCTCTTTCATCTTCAGCAAATCCATATATATTCTTTGGCACAAACCCTCGGAACAAACCGTTAAATCATAAATACCCTGTTTAGGGAAATCTTGTAAAGCCAACACATCCTTTACCTGTAGGTACTCCAACTTCTTCAACACCTCTCCAACGACTTTATCCAGCCCGATGTTCATCCGGAAACCATCTTCTACCTCCAACCGCACAGTGTCCTCGAGACCTCGAGACATTTTTAAATAGCGCAGGATCACCAAAAAGCTCACCCACTAGGTTGCACTCGCTAGCACCCAGGGCCCCCCGCAAGGAGGACCCCGATCACTCCCTGCCAACCAAGACCAAACGCGACACCTTTCGATGCTACACTTGATCTTAGCATATGAGACAGAGAAAACTATTGTTGCAACAAAGAGAGATTCTCAAATCCAATATTTCTATCTTTAAACGGGTACCCTTTTACATTAAGGAGAGCTCCTGATGCCCCAAGGTTAGCCCCAAGTCTGCGAAATACATGCTTGTGCATGACAAGCTACTAGGGATTTCTGGGAAAGATATGCAAATTAGCTTCCATAAGCCTATGGCAGAAGATGCTAATTTGCATATCATCCTTCTACAAACCAGAAATAATGGATTGTTGATTATATTAATATGTATGTTTTGAGAGACAGCGAGAGCATATGAGACAGAGAAAACTATTGTTGCAACAAAGAGAGATTTTCAAATCCAATATTTCTATCTTTAAATGGGTACCCTTTTACATTAAGGAGAGCTCCTGATGCGCCAAGGTGAGCCCCAAGTCTGCAAAATACATGCTTGTGCATGACAAGCTACTAGGGATTTCTGGGAAAGATATGCAAATTAGCTTCCATAAGCCTATGGCAGAAGATGCTAATTTGCATATCATCATTCTACAAACCAAAAATAATGGATTGTTGATTATATTAATAAGTATGTTTTGAGTGACAGCGAGAGCATATGAGACAAAGAAAACTATTGTTGCAACAAAGAGAGATTCTCAAATCCAATATTTCTATCTTTAAATGGGTACCCTTTTATATTAAGGAGAGCTCCTGATGCACCAAGGTGAGCCCCAAGTCTGCAAAATACATGCTTGTGCATGACAAGCTACACAATGCTACTATGGATTTCTGGGAAAGATATGCAAATTAGCTCCCATAAGCCTATGGCAGAAGATGCTAATTTGCATATCATCATTCTGCAAACCAAAAATAATGGATTGTTGATTATAATAAAATGTATGTTTTGAGTGACAGCGAGAGCATATGAGACAGAGAAAACTATTGTTGCAACAAAGAGAGATTCTCAAATCCAATATTTCTATCTTTAAATGGGTACCCTTTTATATTAAGGAGAGCTCCTGATGCACCAAGGTGAGCCCCAAGTCTGCAAAATACATGCTTCTGCATGACAAGCTACACAATGCTACTATGGATTTCTGGGAAAGATATGCAAATTAGCTTCCATAAGCCTATGGCAGAAGATGCTAATTTGCATATCATCATTCTACAAACCAAAAATAATGGATTGTTGTTTATATTAATAAGTATGTTTTGAGTGACAGCGAGAGCATATGAGACAGAGAAAACTATTGTTGCAACAAAGAGAGATTTTCAAATCCAATATTTCAATCTTTAAATGGGTACCCTTTTACATTAAGGAGAGCTCCTGATGCACCAAGGTGAGCCCCAAGTCTGCGAAATACATGCTTGTGCATGACAAGCTACACATTGCTACTATGGATTTCTGGGAAAGATATGCAAATTAGCTTCCATAAGCCTATGGCAGAAGATGCTAATTTGCATATCATCATTCTACAAACCAAAAATAATGGATTGTTGATTATATTAATAAGTATGTTTTGAGTGACAGCGAGAGCATATGAGACAGAGAAAACTATTGTTGCAACAAAGAGAGATTCTCAATCCAATATATCTATCTTTAAATGGGTACCCTTTTACATTAAGGAGAGCTCCTGATGCGCCAAGGTGAGCCCCAAGTCTGCGAAATACATGCTTGTGCATGACAAGCTACACATTGCTACTAGGGATTTCTGGGAAAGATATGCAAATTAGCTTCCATAAGCCTATGGCAGAAGATGCTAATTTGCATATCATCCTTCTACAAACCAAAAATAATGGATTTTTGATTATATTAATAAGTATGTTTTGAGTGACAGCGAGAGCATATGAGACAGAGAAAACTATTGTTGCAACAAAGAGAGATTCTCAAATCCAATATTTCTATCTTTAAATGGGTACCCTTTTACATTAAGGAGAGCTCCTGATGCGCCAAGGTGAGCCCCAAGTCTGCGAAATACATGCTTGTGCATGACAAGCTACTAGGGATTTCTGGGAAAATATGCAAATTAGCTTCCATAAGCCTATGGCAGAAGATGCTAATTTGCATATCATCATTCTACAAACCAAAAATAATGGATTGTTGATTATATTAATAAGTATGTTTTGAGCGAGAGCATATGAGACAGAGAAAACTATTGTTGCAACAAAGAGAGATTCTCAAATCCAATATTTCTATCTTTAAATGGGTACCCTTTTACATTAAGGAGAGCTCCTTGAAAGGGCCCCTGGTTTGTCTGTGGGTGAACCTCCGGCCGGGCAACCACTAAAGACCAATACACGTTGATAGGTTTAAAATGGTTGTCACTTTATTTTGACATCGTGGACAATTTATAGATACAAACCACAAGATTATCATATACCTCCCCTAAGCTTAATCCAATCAGGTAACGAATTTATTAATCTCACCTCTATACAACCTTAGTAAAAAAGTCATGATAATTTCCTAGAAACAAGATACATATGTGATGCATTTATAATTCTTGGAATTAAGATATCTAACCATAATCTTTGTTGACTTTAGCTTTGTTCAGATATTTCACGGAATTATCTTAGTTTATTTTGTACCGACATTTACCTGATAAAAAACGTCCTTCACTTATCTAAACCAAAGGTGAACGTCCATATGCAAGACGTTTATATCTATAACCCGTATTAATGTAAAATCTATGTTTAATGCATATGTTAGATATATGTTTATAACGTATATATGTGTATATATATATATATGTTTCTGCAGCTATGATGCCATGCATTCGGCAATTCTCTCTTCATATACCTCTATCATAAATGTGGTCTTTTTGCTAAAGCATGCATATCTCTTTCTAGCCATGCGGTTTTAAGCTACAGACAGCCATTTCCTCTTAGCTTGTGTTGCTAGATCTCATTTCCTGTTTAGCTTGTGTTACTAGACCTTGCTGTCATAATAGTATAAAATATTTCCTTTAAAGAAGAACTCTGCATATTTAATACAAGCATATAAGGCTGAATTATTACATATATATGTGAACGTGTGTGGATATAGACATAATTTCCTTACAATCCCCTCTTTGATCATATGGAATTCCCATTCCATGTGATCACTCCTTATACCACACACCAATTCTCGGTATCTTTCTCAGGGTACTTCCCTTTTTAAGGGTGACATATTCACCTGAATCTTCTGGTGGTTTCTTACGCTTTATCAATTGAGAGGTTTTTCCCACTCCCCATATTGTGAACTTTATTAGACAATATATAAGGAGTAGAAATACCAAAGTCATTAAAATAACAATGCCTGCTTTTCTGAAAAAGTTGAAAATTCCGGAGAAGATACCTCCTGTCCAATCTCCTATCAAGTCAAAAGGGTTCCATGACCCAGGCATATTATGTAATTCCCCTTGTAATCTCTCCCTTTCCTCTTGATGACTGTTGATTATATCATAGTAATCTGGTATCTCAATGTCCCTTGTCTCTTTGGTGAAGTTAGAGAAATAAATGCAACAGATTTGTTTGTTTTCTGTTTGATCACACAGTCCAGTGACTGCCATCATCAGTCTCTCCTGTCTCTGCCTAATCACTTCCTGTTCCATCCTTATTTTTCTCATTTCCTCATTTATCATCCCCAGGTCTTTTGTGGTGATATTAACCCATCTCTCGACTAATTCCTGGAAGGCATCTACTCTTACTAGGGCCATTGCAGTTCCCGTCGGACCTAAGATGCTCATGTAAAACTTTTCCCATGTGCTCGTCAGTGCCCTCTTTTTCCTGTGTGTGTTATGGAACATGAGCACCCCATGGGCTGGTCCCATCCGTACTTCTTTTCCTGATTGAGCACTCATGTATGGGAAGAGTTGGACCATAGTGCACCAACCTTTTGAACTAGTATCTTTAGGAAAAGGGATTGTAGTATGGCACCATAACCCACAACACACTATCCAGCCCTTTGGTAGACGAGGTGCTGGAATATCACTGAAGGTATTTTGCCCACTTCTTAGCCCCATTAAACACATCCATTGAACTATGTTAATAGGGTCAGTACTTCCATACTTAATGTCCGTTTTGTTTATTTGCTTCAACCAAGAAGTTAATGGGCCTTGATTGACCTGGGGCTTATAGGATGGACATTCTGTAAGATTGTACTGAAACATTCTTTCTATTCTTTCATCAGCATCGGCAATGGCGACTGTATTGAGCCCTTTTATGTCTACTGTTTGATTTGTAATATAGCTTTCTATGTCCAACAGTGTGAAGTTAACGTCTGTATTTGCACAGAATTTAGCATTAGCAAAATATTTCACATCCCTAGAATAATAATGACCATTTAAAAAACAAAAGTTTGGAGACTCGGAATACCCTTGTATTAAGAATGGTTTGTTAGTTGTTGTGATTTGTACTGTCTCTAGATCTGTTATGTCGATCAGGGAAGGAAGGCGCACAGGTTTTGCTAGCATTGGATAAATGTGCTCCCCTGAATGCATGTGTGAACAAACCCAACAGTTTCCTTTTCCCTCTGACTGTTGTTTACCAAATTCATGCATTAGCAGGAAATGATGTGGCACATTACTTGGGTCTGGCCAGTTTAATGGTTCTACGTTATCTTTTGGGAAAGATGGTGTGTCTATTTTATCTATTTTGAAGGTTGTCTCGGAGAGGAGACTTCTCTTCTGAGTTCCTTGTCCCTTTAATTCCTGTATTTTCCTCCTAGTGGCTTTGTCACTTGGATTGGGTGATAGACATAGGGAGCTATTCTTTGGGGACGCCCTGATAATTAGGATTATAGCGTCTAGTTTACATACCCCTTCCTTCTTCTGCTCATGCCAACCTATAACTCTATCTAACATTGATTGTGACAATTTATTTCCTCCTTTAGTACAACAGGTGATTTTCTCTTTTTTGTAATTGGGCCTATTAAATATAGATATAGATCTTTTTGTTCTCTCATGTAAGGTTTCATTCACTTGTATCGGTGTGTGTGTCATAACTACTTTCACAGTTGTCACTACTAGACTATAGAGAATTGCGAGGGTACATATAATTGCCAAACAGTTCAACAGGGGTAATGGACACTTAATAATCCCGATCCTGCGACTTGTTTTTGCTTCAGTGTCTATATCAACAGTATGAGTTTCTTTTTCCTCTGTTTCTTCAAGAAAAGATGTTGTAGAACAAAGAGACTGGGGTGGCCTGGGGAGTTCTCTTTTAGGGGGTTTTTCCTTGACAACCCTGCTCCTGTCACCCCATGTCAGTACCCTTCGGAAGAAGAAAGGGTTTATCCATTGTCTCCCACCATCTGACAGTTTCATTCTCTGAATCATCTGCTTACTAAACGGTTCAGGAAAGTTTTGATCTTTTAAGTCATCAGTTTCTAGTTCATTGGTATACTCCCTGAACATAAATTCTTCCTCATACAAGTCCAGCATAGTCTTTGGATCCTTTGGACTAAGTGGTTTTGGATAGCCTCTTAGCCATCGCTCATATCTACTTTGCAGGCTCGGGGGTATGATCAAAGCCATTTCTTTTGTAGGCATCTTGTCCGGAAGACTCATGTTTGTCCGGGGAATTTCTTGAGGACTCCTTCTGGCGTCTTCTTGAGCCGGCTGGCGTGTATCCACTGTGGACTCTGGTCAGTAAGGACAGCCGTTCGAGCCACTCTTAGAACCTCAAATGGACCTTGGTAAATTGGACCAGTCTTGTGGCGGGCAGCTAGTTGTTTCACCAGAACTTTGTCTCCGGGCAAGAACGGATGAGTTGGGTCTGTGGAAAGAGGAGGAAAGGTGACAGCAACCTTATCATAATTTTCCGAGAGTATACCTACCAAGTGTTTCACGTACTGTTCCTGCAAGGCAAAAATGTTACTGTCAGTATCCGATTCTTCACGGGTATTAGGGGGTCGACCGAATAACACTTCATAAGGCGACAACCCTGTTTGTTTATTTGGTGTCGTTCTTATTTGGTAGAGAATGGCGGGTAGAAATTTCAGCCAATCTTTCAATGTTCCTGAAGTAGCCTTTTTTAACCTATCCTTAATGGTTCTGTTCATTCTTTCCACTACTCCAGCGCTTTGGGGATGGTAGACTATGTTGAGTTTCCACTGGAAACCCAAAATCTTTGTCAGTTCTTGTATTAGTTTGGATTGGAAAGCAGGTCCCTGATCTGAATGAATTACCCGAGGGAGTCCATACAGCGAAATCCATTGATTTATCAATGCTCTAGCTGTCACACCAGCTGTTTCTCCTGAAGTAGGTATGGCTACACACCATCCAGAGAACCTACAGACTATGACAAGCAGATATCTTATATTCCCGGGTTGCTTTGGCATGTGTGTGTAATCTATCTGCAAATCTTGCAGAGGGCCTGTAGGTGGTGGTAGATTCCCATGTCTTCCGTGTGCTTTTCCTTGAACATTATTCTGTGCACAAGTCATGCATGAGTCGACCAGATCGTCTATCAATCTCTGCAATTGGTGTGTACAGAACAGTGACTTGTAATGTTCTGATATGTACTGTTTTCCTAAATGTCCAGGACCATGAAGATAAGATATTAGGAGCGGTGCTGATGCAGTAGGAACCCCCAATATCCGATCTTTTGTCCACATACCTGTACCTGTCGTCTGCAGTCCCTGAGATTTCCAGTACTTGATGTCCTCACTGGTAGACTGTTTCTGAAGTTGATATACTACTGACTCCCAGTTTTCACTTTCAAAGTCTGTCATGAATAATAACTTACTTTCCCTTCTCGTGTCTCTCTTGGCTGCCATTTTTGCTGCTCTGTCTGCTAGGTTGTTTCCCATAGCTTGATAATCTCCTTTTGAAGAGTGTCCTTTCACTTTTATCACACTTATAGCTTCTGGCAATTGAATTGCATGTAGCAAGTGATCTATGTATTTCTGATTCGCTACCTTCTTCCCGTCTGCTGAGATATACCCCCTATTTTTCCATATTAATGCATAATCATGCACTGTTCCAAATGCATAGCTACTATCAGTATAAATATTCACTTTGTGTCCTGCGAATATTTCACAGGCTCTTGTGAGCGCTACCAACTCAGCTTGTTGTGCTGAAGTTGTGACAATTGGTTCAGCTTCTATCACTTGATTTGGGAGCATGACCACTGCGTAACCTGTTTGGTATGTCCTGTCATCTGGTCTTGTGCAGGATCCATCCACAAAAACATCTATACTGCCAGTCTGTGG
This sequence comes from Bufo bufo, assembly GCF_905171765.1. Taxonomy (NCBI): domain Eukaryota; kingdom Metazoa; phylum Chordata; class Amphibia; order Anura; family Bufonidae; genus Bufo; species Bufo bufo. Next base: position 555,186,855 of record NC_053389.1, on the reverse strand, counting down.
TGTGTCCTTTAAATCCTCCCTAGGTGTTGTGCATGACAAGATTATTTCATCACATCTGTGTTCAGGTATTGGGTCTACTTGCTCGTCAGAACCTTCACGCTTAAGTCTCAAAAGTGTATGCAACAATCTTATCACTGGTGAGGTGTCTGGACATGTCTTTATCAACAGGTTTGCCGTACTGAGTAATATGGTCTCATATCCGGACAGTCTCTGAGCTGTCATGTGTTGTGTGGTCATGTTTTGAAGGAGGGACAAGACTGTATGAGTGGTGAAAAGTTCCATTGTATTTCCATGGACTATCTTGGTAGCATCCTTTACTGACATAGCCGCGGCTGCTAATGCTTGGAGACAGTGAGGCATTCCAAGAACTACAGGAGGTAATTTTTTCGATAAGTATGAAACTGGCCTGTTTCTCCCCCCATGTGTCTGTGTCAAAACCGCTGCATAGGTTTCTCCAGATACCACGCAGTATAAATGGAATGGCTTTCCATAATCTGCCAGGGCCAAGGCTGGGGCTTGGGTCAGGGACCGAATCAATCTCTCAAAGGCTTCTACTCTGTCCTCTGTCCACTCCACTACCTTTGGTGCTTCTGTGAGTGTAGTTTTTCTTAGGATTGAATCCCAATGGGAGCAATCGGGAATCCACTGCCTACAATACACTATTGACCCTAGAAAGGACAGCATTGTAGCTTTGTCCCTCGGCCTGCTTAGGGAGGTCACTGCCTTGACTCTAGCGGGTGAGATCTTTCTCTCTCCTGCCTCTATTATGCACCCCAGATACTCTACCTGGGTACTTGCATATTGGATTTTCTTCTTCGAGGCCAGGTGTCCTTTGCTTGCCAAGTGGTCTAATAAACTCCCTGAATCTATTTCGCAGGCTTCTAACTCCGAATTGGAGAGTAAAAGGTTGTCTGTGTACTGTATTAAGGTGGATCCCCTCTTTGGTTCCCAATCTTCCAATGTAGCCTTTAATACAATAGAAAAGGCTGCTGGGCTATCCCCAAAACCTTGTGGGAGACGGGTCCAAGTCACCTGACCATTATCAGCCCACTGAAAAGCAAAAAGATTTTGTGCATCCCAAGCCACTGGTATGGAAAAGAACGCATTACTGAGGTCAACTACAGTGTAATATCTGGATCCCGCAGGAATGGGCCCAAACACAGCTGTAAGATCTGCCACCAAGGGGGGAAGTGGGATAATTGCCTTGTTTACCTTCCTTAGATCCTGTACCAGCCGCCATGTGCCATTAGCCTTTTTTACAGGATTTATCGAGGAATTCCAGGGACTGACAATTTTCCTAAGAATTCCCATCTGCAAGTATTTCTCAATTTGTGGCTTTATACCCTCTAACTTTTCCTCACTCAATGGGTATTGTTTTTGAAAGGTTGGCATGACCCCTCCTTCAAACAGGGCCAGTAGGGCTCACAGTTAATTGTTCCTACTGAGTCTTTACATTTTGCCCAAATTGGATGATTTTCCAGGGACATTGGTATGCTTAAAAAGAACCCATTCATGTCACGTCTCACATTTCATTGAGGTTGCTGTCAGTCTGCCCTTTTTGTCAAAGACTAATGAAATCTGTAATGCTGCCATTAAATCCTTTCCTAATAGGCAAACGGGGCACTCTAGTAGGACTGCAAAAGACATGTGCGTCACTAGTTCCCCCGTAAGAGTACAAACCGGGAGCGGTGCTGTCACCTTATGTATCACTGTCGTCCCATTTATACCCATAGAACTTCCTTCGGTGCATTTATCATTAATGAAGTCTATTTTGTTTACACTTGAAGTCGTTGCTCCGGTGTCAAGCAATAAATTAACTTTAATACCATCAATTTGCAGTAGTACTTGTGGTAAGACTTGCCAATCAGTTGGAACAAAATGCATAATGAAGGATGGGACTTGTTCTGGGCACCCCTAGTAGTAATTGTTCCCCCGTGAGGACGGGTACTGTTCATGCTCAGACCACCTCTGTAAGTCTGATTGCAAATTGGGTTGTCTACTCCCCCCATCCTGTGCTGGCCAGTGTATGTTAATACGATCTCCCTGGGGTTATCTTCTTGTCATATCTTGCTGTCTTTCCTGTTGTCTGGGCCCCCCTAGGTAGTCTGAGGTGCCTCTCCCTCTGTATTCTCTCCTATCTTCATCTCTCACCTTTGGACATTCTCGCCTCCAGTGACCTAAACTCCCACAAATGAAACAGCCCTGTCTCTGATTTCTTTCTACTCTTCCCAGGTAATCTGCCTGGCCCCTACTTCTCGGACCTCTTCTATTATTCCTTCCCCGGGGGAAACTTGACATCATCATGTAATTGCTTTCCCCACCTGACAATATAGACTCCTGTTGTATGTCCTGCTGCACTAACAATGGAAATACTCCTCCCTTTTGATTGAAAACACCAGAAGCCGAACGTTTTGCTATGTCATCCATAAATTCTGTCACTGTTTGAGTAAGCCATTCGTTATTCACTAATTTTATTAGCTGTGTCGTCTTAGGGTCCCCATTTGTCATACATGTAGTCTTGAACAATTCAGGTGAATTCATTCCTGTACTACTGTAGAGGTCCAACAGTCTCTTACAGAAACTATAAAAATCCTCTTTCGGCTCTTGTTTTGTATTTAGCATTGTGTGTAAACCTGAATCCCCTTTGTATCTTTTCATCCATTCTACTCCTATCTTATCCCAAAACTTCTTCCAAACCTTGGAGCTATCTCTCTCTCCTGCATCCCTAACTTCTTTTTCTGATGCCTTCATTACCTTTCCTGGATCGATTTGAGAGCCAGTGTCTGGGTCTATGGCTGAGAGTATTATCTGAATATCCTCCAAAGTTAAATGGCTCCCTGCGGTATATTTCTGCAGAAACATAGCTGCTGCTCTAGGGTCCTTTTTTGGATTGGGGCACATATCTTTCAGTTCCTTCATTAATCCTAAAGGAAGAGGGATATGGACTTCAGTGCTACCCACAGTAATCATGGGAAGCCGCAGTTGTGTGCCTTCCCTATCCCCTTCCTCAGGTATTAGAGTGAGTTTGGAAAATTCATCTGTTAGGGGTTGGATTACTCCAGGTATTCTAGGACTGGAGGTTGCCAGGGGAATTCCATGTTCTAAACTGTCCGCTTCAATCTGTGTTTCAATTCCTGTTGCCCTCCTACCGTACTCTTCCTGAGCCCTGGTTTCCCAGTCCTTCTTCACCCTCCAGTACTCCTGTCTTAGTTTTCCTATCTCGGTCAGCAGCTGGTTTTTTTTGTTAGTTGCAGCTCTGGTTCTGCCACACTCTCCTCCCAAAATGCCCTTTAATTCATCTATCTGTTCCTCACTAGGAAGGTCTGTATCATCTGGGTCCTCGTGATCATATATGACGGGAAAGACATCCTGAAGGGGAAGTTGTTTAATGTAGACTATGTCTCTCCTTAGTTTATCCCTCAGTTGAATCAGCTCATGTACATAACTGCCCATGCTTTCTCTATATTCAATTCTTTTTTCCTTAGCTTGTTTGACTTGTGGAGTCACATCTGCTTGTTCCATAAGTGCTGCTGCCACTATAACTGCAGTACTCAAAAGGGAATCTCTATCCCCCAAATCTGGGTACAGTCCGGTTCTCTTTTGATTCTCACCGGAAAATAATAATAATTCTGGTGCGGTTGCTTGTTCTGGACAGGGGACCTTATCATAAGGGACTTGTAGCATGTCTTCTGTAGAGACAGCTGGGAGTATTGCCTTTTGTGGTTCTAATACCGTCACATCATATGCCGGTGGCTTTTCTGGCAAGGCGGGCAGAATTTCTGACCATGGGACTTCTTCCCTTTTACTCATTGTCCCCCTATCCTGTTTTAGGTATATGTGATGGGTTGGTGGAAATCTCTTTCTGTACTCTTTTAATGCCTTCTCCCATTTCCTAAAACAGGTTTTCATATAATCTTCATCCCAGGCACCAACGGGATAGTTATATTTTGGGTGCAGTCCCACCATTTTTTTAACCTCTTCCCAGTCACCTTCATTGCGAGGACCCACATCGCTGATCTGCGTAATACACAGTTGCTGACTGCGGTCACAGATATTTACCCAAAATGGATCAGTTACACTAATCCCACAGGTGCCTGATACAAAATGTAGCGGTGTGGGTCTGGTCTCTGGCTCACCATCCAGATCCTTTCCCACGCCGTTACCCATAATGTATAATGAAATCGACAATGAACTCTATACATATATTTTCAAGCAGCAAACAATGAAGCGGAAATAGCAGCAAATAGCAGAAAGTAATTGTGTTAGTATTGTTATGTTGAGAATCAATTAAGCCAGCACAATCAGATTTTCCACTAGCACAATATTCTTATAACACGTGTAAAATATCTTATATGGGCAACACCATTTACGAACTTAATAGACTGCAGTATTCAATGTCACTTTCCAAGTTTTAACTGTACAGTTATGTTCAATAAACAATTCACTCCACAGACAATCCTAGTGAGTTAGAAACCAACATCTGCATTCAGATGTATGCGTTTCCCTCACCTTTTTTTTTTTCCATATGTATTCCTTTTCCTTATACATATATTCCGGGTACCTTGTTTCACATAAATCCAGAGTTATCCTTTAACTCAATCACATAAATCCAGAGTTATCCTTTAACTCAATAAACCGTCAAATGGGAGACTAATCCCATTTGAAAAATCCCTGCCAACGTTCGAAGAGACTAGTTCTGCATTCGAAAAATTCCCTGCCATCAATATGATGTATGTTCCTGGAACAACATCCCCTGCCAACCACTGTGCCTATAGGAGACGCCGCTCCTATTAGGATACGCAGAACACTGAGTGCTGCCTCGTGTCTGTCCCACAGTCCTATGAACACTAAACTAACCTGTCACTAACCTGCCATCCAGTATACATCAGACATTCACCGTATCCAGGAGAGAAACATTCCAACCAACATAAATAGTGGCAGAAATTATTTACTCACCTGGATAGTCAGTGAACCATCCTCTGCTACCAATTGAAAGGGCCCCTGGTTTGTCTGTGGGTGAACCTCCGGCCGGGCAACCACTAAAGACCAATACACGTTGATAGGTTTAAAATGGTTGTCACTTTATTTTGACATCGTGGACGATTTATAGATACAAACCACAAGATTATCATATACCTCCCCTAAGCTTAATCCAATCAGGTAACGAATTTATTAATCTCACCTCTATACAACCTTAGTAAAAAAGTCATGATAATTTCCTAGAAACAAGATACATATGTGATGCATTTATAATTCTTGGAATTAAGATATCTAACCATAATCTTTGTTGACTTTAGCTTTGTTCAGATATTTCACGGAATTATCTTTGTTTATTTTGTACCGACATTTACCTGATAAAAAACGTCCTTCACTTATCTAAACCAAAGGTGAACGTCCATATGCAAGACGTTTATATCTATAACCCGTATTAATGTAAAATCTATGTTTAATGCATATGTTAGATATATGTTTATAACGTATATATGTGTATATATATATATGTTTCTGCAGCTATGATGCCATGCATTCGGCAATTCTCTCTTCATATACCTCTATCATAAATGTGGTCTTTTTGCTAAAGCATGCATATCTCTTTCTAGCCATGCGGTTTTAAGCTACAGACAGCCATTTCCTCTTAGCTTGTGTTGCTAGATCTCATTTCCTGTTTAGCTTGTGTTACTAGACCTTGCTGTCATAAGAGTATAAAATATTTCCTTTAAAGAAGAACTCTGCATATTTAATACAAGCATAAAAGGCTGAATTATTACATATATATGTTAACGTGTGGGGATATAGACATAATTTCCTTACAATCCTGATGCACCAAGGTGAGCCCCAAGTCTGCGAAATACATGCTTGTGCATGACAAGCTACACAATGCTACTATGGATTTCTGGGAAAGAAATGCAAATTAGCTTCCATAAGCCTATGGCAGAAGATGCTAATTTGCATATCATCCTTCTACAAACCAAAAATAATGGATTGTTGATTATATTAATAAGTATGTTTTGAGTGACAGCGAGAGCATATGAGACAGAGAAAACTATTGTTGCAACAAAGAGAGATTCTCAAATCCAATATTTCTATCTTTAAACGGGTACCCTTTTACATTAAGGAGAGCTCCTGATGCACCAAGGTGAGCCCCAAGTCTGCGAAATAAATGCTTGTGCATGACAAGCTACACATTGCTACTAGGGATTTCTGGGAAAGATATGCAAATTAGCTTCCATAAGCCTATGGCAGAAGATGCTAATTTGCATATCATCATTCTACAAACCAAAAATAATGGATTGTTGATTATATTAATAAGTATGTTTTGAGTGACTTTTCCTCAGTAGCTAGACATTACTCTTATCAATCAATCCACTCTGATGTGGCTCGGAAAATAAAATGTCTATTTTACATCACAGGAATTCTACTTAAAAAAAGAAAAAGACTATAAAAATAATAATGAATCAAGATCTACTCACGAGGTTATTCCATTGAGACACTTTCCAGATTCCATCAGCTTTGTTTTCTCCAACTCTTTTCTTATCTAATAAATATATCGTAAAAATCCTAGATAAAAATTTTTTTGAACATTCTCTTGGAGTTAAAACAATTTTTTAAAAAACCACTAAATTCCTCGTGTCCCACAATACTTCTTTAAAAACAGAAAAAATTAACCAACAAACCCGTGAGTTCGATAAAATCTTAAAATCTTGACCAATAAAAATTTTCTCGTAACTAAAACTCCTCCATCCAGAAAGTGCAATAAGTAGACCTTTTAAAATCTTAAAGACTTCTTTCGCATAAAAACAGTCCCAAAATAAATGACTAAGATCCTCGATGCCTCCAAATCCTTCTCTCGGGCATCTCTCAGACACCCCTATGCCCCTAGTGTTCATAAAAGACCTGGTCGGGAGACACCCATGAAAACTCAACCAAACAACGTCTTTTTGCTTATTTGAGAGACCTAAAAAACCGAAAAATTTCCATACTTTAGCAGCTTGTGCAGAATTACAGAATGGTACATCATATAAAATCTCATCTTTCCTTCTTGCTTTAAAAACTTCTCTTTTGTCAGTTCTACTTATAGAGCTTAATCCATATTGATCATAAAAAGACCTGAGCACCACATAAAATTTTGGGATCACGAAAGCAATTGGTCTGCTCAGTTCCTTTTCACACCAGCTCCATTTAATAAAAAACCATCCTGCCAAATACCTGCACATCGCTGTGGTTCTACTATTGCACTTTAAAATTTTAAAAATTAATAAAAAATAATGCATCCGTATAAAAAATTCAACATCTGGAAAATCATACCCACCCAATTCAGTTCTTGTCATGACAGCAGTTCTTCTTACTTTCTCCATCTTTGAGCCCCAAAAGAATACAAATAATTTTCTATTCATCCTCCTTATCCACATCTTCCCAGGTGGTAAAATAATAGACGTATATAAAATTAATGGTAAAATGACAGCTTTGATAATTAAAATCTTCCCTTTTAACGATAATTGTCTCAACTTCCAAAAATTTAACTTTTTCTCAACTTTCTTTTCCAATGCTGTAAGACTCTTCTCTCCTTTATTCTCCTTTTCAAAAATTATACCTAAAACTTCCACTTCATCTTTTATGGGGATTCCTTTATCGCTCATCTCTACTTGCTTTCCGTAATTCACTAATTGACACTTGTTCCAGTTTATGCTCATCCCTGCCATACTGCAAAAAATCCTCATGTGTAAATTAACTCTATTCAATTCTGCTTGAGTTTGACAGGAGAAAACCACGTCATCCATGTATCCAAAAGATTTCACAGTTTTTCCGGAACCTCCTGGTATAAAAATTCCCTGAACACATTTGTCTTTTTGAATTGTTCTCAATAATGGTTCCATTGCACATATAAAAAGAATCGGGGAGAGAGGGCAGCCCTGTCTGACTCCTTACCTAACCTCTAATGCTGGACCAACCCAACCATTAATTAAAATATGACTAAAAACATTAAAATACATGCCCTTAATCACATCTTAAATTCTTTTAGGAATCCCCATCCTTTCCAGTGTGCAAAATAAAAATTTATGTGAAACTTTGTCATAGGCTTTTTCAAAATCCATAGTTTCAACAATTAAAGGAACATTATTAAAATCAGCGTAATAAATCATGTCTCTTAACAAAATCAAATTGTCCGAAATTCTTCTGCCTGGAACGGCACAGACCTGGTATTCATCAATCATATACTCAACCACCCTACTCAATCTAATTGCAATAATTTTCGCAACAATTTTATAATCACAATTGAGCAAAGTGATTGGTCGCCAATTTTTAATCTCTTTCTCATTCCCTTTCTTATAAATTAAAGTCACCATCCCTTTTCTCATGGAAAAAGATAAAACCCCGTTATTAAAAACAAATTGCACAACACGACTCACTTCCTCCCCAATAATATCCCAATAAAACAAATAAAATTCTGCCGGGAGACCATCACATCCAGGAGTTTTCCCACACGCCATCCTCTGTATAGCATTTTTAACTTCCTCGTCATTAATATCTGCTGCCACAACTTCTTTTTCCTCCCTTGGGATATTATCAGGTACAACTTCACAATACTCTTTTATTTCTCTGTCAGTTGCCTTACTCTCATTTTTAAAAAGTGAATCATAAAAACCACAAATATGTTTAATCATCTCCTCACCAGTTACTTCGCCTTCAGGGGTTAAAACAGACTTAAAAACACCCTTTGCCTTAAAACTCTTCTTAAAAAAATATCTAGAGCACTTCTCATTCTCTTCTAAATGAGTAACTTTAGATTTATGCACAATATTTTTTCCTCTTACAACTAACTCCTTTTTCCTTTCTTCTTTTATTTCACGAATTTCATTATTCACCTCCCAACCACAGTCTCTCAACTTATAGAGTGCTTCTAGTCTGCTTATTAATTCTTCTTCCTTCTTCTTCTTTTCCTGTGCTCTTTTAATACTAACATTTTTAAAAAAGGAGGCAAACCTTATCTTTGCCCAATCCCACCAATCCAATAAATAATTAAAACACCTCTGTTGCCTGACGCAGGATAAAAACACTTCTTTAAAATCGTCCTTTATATCCTCATCCTTCAACAAATCAACATTCAACTTCCAGTAACCTCTACCAAAAATAATAGAATCTTTAAAACATATATCAGCAAGAACAATTTTATGATCAGAAAAGCTAGTCATCATATGGTCACATTTGGTCACCTTCAATCCTTCGGACACCAACACATAATCAATTCTCGATTTTGAACGACCACTATCCGCCACATATGTAAATCTCTCATCACCATTGACCATCAGTCCAGCATCCTTAAAAAATAAGTCCTGAATCATCTCATTAAGTAGAGTAGAGGTTATATCCGTTTTCACTTCAGAGGTGCTCTGTCTATCTTGTATACTTCTTATACAATTAAAATCACCTAAAGTAATAGTAGAATCACGACCAGGCATAAAAAGTTTAAGAGTCTCTAAAAATGGCACACGTTTACGTTTTTCAGTGGGGGCATAAACACTAAAAATTCTAAAACGCTGTCCTAAAAACTCCAAACTTAAAAACACACATCTACCCGGCACCACAACTTTTTGCTCTAAAACCTTAATACTACTATTTTTAATTAAAATCCCTACACCTTCATTTTTATTGTCAGTACTAGGTGACCAAAAGGACTCCCCACAACACCATTCAGACTCATGAGGTGCAGATCTTATTGCACACTCTTGTACACAAATTACATCTGCTTTCACACCTTTCAAATAGTCAAAAACTGCTGCTCTCCTATTACTTGAGCCAATACATCTTACATTGAGGGTCGCAACCACAAGACTCATGATAAAGATATTAAATAATTGTGCAGCCATTTCTAATTAAAGGATGCCTGGCTCAAAACACGTCTCTCAATATCAGGCGATTCTACTTCAGAATCCCTGTCACCAAAACCAGACCACACAGGGTCCTCTTGACACCCAGACCAAGTTCCTCCTTCACCTTTTCTCTGTCTTTTAACATTAGAACCATAAGGATCTTCATCAATTTGTAAATCTTCGGCACTTATGCACCAAGGTGAGCCCCAAGTCTGCGAAATACATGCTTGTGCATGACAAGCTACTAGGGATTTCTGGGAAAGATATGCAAATTAGCTTCCATAAGCCTATGGCAGAAGATGCTAATTTGCATATCATCATTCTACAAACCAAAAATAATGGATTGTTGATTATATTAATAAGTATGTTTTGAGTGACAGCGAGAGCATATGAGACAGAGAAAACTATTGTTGCAACAGAGAGATTTTCAAATCCAATATTTCTATCTTTAAATGGGTACCCTTTTACATTAAGGAGAGCTCCTGATGCACCAAGGTGAGCCCCAAGTCTGCGAAATGCATGCTTGTGCATGACAAGCTACACATTGCTACTATGGATTTCTGGGAAAGATATGCAAATTAGCTTCCATAAGCCTATGGCAGAAGATGCTAATTTGCATATCATCATTCTACAAACCAAAAATAATGGATTGTTGATTATATTAATATGTATGTTTTGAGTGACAGCGAGAGCATATGAGACAGAGAAAACTATTGTTGCAACAAAGAGAGATTTTTACATCATTGGACCCCTACAAAACAAAAATTAAAAATAAAAACTCAACAAAAAATCAGGATCTACTCATATATTGGCTCCATTGAGATGTTTTCCAGATTTTTTCAGCTTCATTTTCACCTATCCTCTTTTTATCCAATAAATATATTGTAAAAATCCTAGATAAAAAGACTTTAGAACATTTCCTTGGTGTTAGAACGATTTTTTTAAAAATCACTAAATTTCTAACATCCCACAATATCTCTTTAAAAACTGAGAATAAAAGCCAACACACACGTGAGTTTGATAAAATCTTAAAATCCTGTCCAATAAAAACTTTCTCATAACTAAAAATCTTCCATCCTGTCAGTGCAATAAAAAGGACTTTTAAAATATTAAAAACTTTTTTCACATAGCAGCACTCCCAAAACAAATGGCAAAGGTCTTCACTTTCTCTACAGTCTTCCCTTGGACATCTCTCCGCCACTCTTATGCCCCTAGAGTTCATAAACATTCTGGTCGGGAGACATCCGTGAAAACTAAGCCATACCACATCTTTCTGTTTGTTTGAGAGACCTAAAACATTAAAAAGCTTCCATATTTTTGCAGACTGTGCAGAATTACAGAACGGTACATCATACAACAATTCCTTCTTCCTTCCAGCTTTTATAATCTCATTTTTATCAGGTTTACTTATAGAGCCCAATTCGTACTGATCATAAAAAGATCTGAGTACCACATAAAATTTCGGGATGACTAAAGCAATGGGTTTACTCAGTTCTCTTTCACACCAGCCCCATTTAGTAAACAACCATCCTGCTAAAAATCTGCACATATCTGCCGTCCTACCATTGCACTTTAAAATTTTAAAAATAAGTAAAAAATAATTCCTTTGGATAAAAAAGTCTATATTTGGGAAGTCGTACCCGCCCAAATCAGTTTTGGTCATAACAGCAGCTCTTCTCCTTTTCTCCATTTTAGACCCCCAAAAAAACACAAAAAGACTTCTTACCATCCTCTTCATCCACAACTTCCCGGGTGGTAAAATAATACAAGTATATAAAAGCAAAGGTAAAATCACAGTTTTTGTTATTAAAACTTTCCCTTTCAGAGATAGCTGCCTAAGTCTCCAAAAGTTCAGTTTTTTCTCCACCTTTTCTTTCAATCTTTCAAAACTCTTCTCATTTTTACTTTTCTTCTCAAATATAATTCCTAATATCTCTGCCTCCTCTTTAATAGGGATCCCCTCCACCTTCACCTCCACTTGCTTACCATAGTTCACTAATTGACATTTGTTCCAGTTAACGCTCATTCCAGTCACACTACAAAAGATCTTCATATGCAAATTCACCAGGTTAAGGTCCACTTGATTTTGGCAAGAAAAAACAGCATCATCCATATATCCAAAGGATTTGATCTTCTTCCCAGAACTCCCAGGTATAAAAATTCCTTGAACACATTTATCTTTTTGAATTGATTTTAAAAGTGGTTCCATGACGCAAATAAAAAGGATCGGGGAGAGAGGGCAGCCCTGCCTAACTCCGGACCTTACCTTAATTGCTGAGCCCACCCTTCCATTTATTAAAATATGACTAAAAACATTAAAATACATGCCTCTAATCAAATCTAAAATTTTCCTTGGGACCCCCATCCTCTCCAATGTAAAAAATAAAAACTTATGTGATATTTTATCGTAGGCCTTCTCAAAGTCCGTAGTTTCAATAAATAAAGGGATGTTATTAAGATCAGCATAAAAAAATCATATCTCTCAATAAAATTAAATTATCTGATATCCTCCTACCTGGAACAGCACATACTTGATATTCATCCACCATATATTTCACCACTTCACTCAACCTACTTGCCACTACCTTTGCCACAATCTTATAGTCGCAGTTGAGAAGCGTAATTGGTCTCCAATTTTTTATTTCTTTTTCATTACCTTTTTTATAAATTAAAGTAACCATCCCCTCTCTCATGGTATCAGATAAAACCCCGTTATTAAAAATAAAACGTACTACGTGACAAAATTCTTCTCCAATAATATCCCAATACAATAAATAAAATTCCACAGGAAGACCATCACTTCCAGGAGTCTTCCCACTCGCCATCCTTTGCACTGTATTTTTTATTTTATCGTCCTTTAAATCACCGACTAAAAAATCTCTCTCTTCCTTTGGAATATTATCTGAAATCACTTCACAGTATTCTTTTATCTCACTATCAGAAGCTTTACTTTCATTTTTAAAAAGTGCATCATAAAAACCACAAATATGATCTACCATCTTATCACCAAAAACTTCACCATCCGGGGTTAAAACCGACTTAAAAACACCCTTTGATTTAAAACTCTTTCTAAAGAAATACCTGGAACACTTTTCATCCTCCTCCAAATGTTTTACCTTAGAATTATGCACAATATTTTTTCCTCTTGCCACAAACTCCTTTTTCCTTGCCTCTTTTATTTCCTTAATTTCATCATCCACCTCCCAACCACAGCTTTGAAGCTTATAAAGCGCTTCAATTCTGCCAATCAAAGCATTCTCCTTTTCCCTCCTCTCCTGTGCTCTTTTCACACATATATTTGTAAAAAAGGAAGCAAACCTTCCTTTCGCCCAGTCCCACCACTCAAGTATACAATTAAAACACTTCTGTTTGCTGACACATAATAAAAACACTTCTGTAAAACTGTTTTTAATTCCTTCTTCCTCCAACAATCCAACATTTAACTTCCAATAACCTCTACCAAAGCTAATGGACTCAGAAAGACCTATTTCAACAAGAACCATCTTATGGTCAGAAAAACTGGTCATCACATGGTCACACCTGGTCACCTCCGTTCCATCAGACACCAATGCATAATCAATTCTGGACCTGGAACGACCACTATCAGCAATATATGTAAATTTGTCATCCCCATTGACCATCAGCCCAGCATCCTTAAAATGCAAATCTTGGATCATCTCATTAACCTCTTAAGGACACATGACGTACCGGTACGTCATGATGTCCTGGTACTTAAGGACACATGACGTACCGGTACGTCATGTGTTGTTCCGATCACTGCCGCCCGGCCGGCAGTGATCGGAACCCGGTGCCTGCTCAAATCATTGAGCAGGCACCTAGGCTAAATGCGCGGGGGGGTCCCGTGACCCCCCCATGTCGGCGATCGCGGCAAACCGCAGGTCAATTCAGACCTGCGGTTTGCTGCGATTTCTGCAGTTTCTGGTCCCCGCGGTCCCTGACCGCGGGGATCAGAAACTTGCTGTGCCTAAAAAAAGTTTTATTCACCCCCCCCTGCACCCCCGAATGATTTTTATGGTGGCGGGAGGTGCAGGGGGGGTGTTGCGGGCGGTGGGGGCGGTGCGGGAGGCGGGCGGTGTGGCAGGCGGGATTGCGATCCCCCGCCCGCCTCCCCTTGAAAATTCATTGGTGTTCAGTGGGGATACCAGGGTGCCAGCACATTGCTGGCACCCTGGTATAAACGGCTGACATCTGCGATGCGATGTCAGCCGTTTAACCCTTTCCATACAGCGGTCCGTACGGACCGCTGTATGTAAAAGGTTAACAGCGCAGGGAGCTCCCTCCCTCTCCCATCGGGGGGCTGCTGTGCCTTTGCAGCCCCCCGATGGAGAGGGAGAGAGCCCCCAGACAGCCCCCCGACAGATCCCCTCCTTACCCTTCCCCGTCTGCGAAGTTCTGAGCAGACGGGGAAGGTTCCCATGGCAACAGGACGCCTCTCAGGCGTCCTGCTGTCCATGGTGCTGAACAGATCTGTGCTGAAAGGCATAGATCTGTTCAGTGTAAGTAAAATACAGTGCAGTACAATATATATTGTTCTGTACTGTATTATACAGACATCAGACCCACTGGATCTTCAAGAACCAAGTGGGTCTGGGTCAAAAAAAAGTGAATAAAAGTGAAAAAAAATGTAAAAATCAAAAAACACATTTATCACTGATAAAAAATGAAAAAAATAAAATTCCCTACACATGTTTGGTATCGCCGCGTCCGTAACGACCTGATCTATAAAACGGTCATGTTACTTTACCCGAACGGTGAACACCATAAAAATAAAAAATAAAAAACTATGATGAAATTGAAATTTTGCCCACCTTACTTCCCAAAAAAGGTAATAAAAGTGATCAAAAAAGTCGCATGTACGCCAAAATTGTAACAATCAAACCGTCATCTCATCCCGCAAAAATCATACCCTACCCAAGATAATCGCCCAAAAACTGAAAATACTATGGCTCTTAGACTATGGAGACACTAAAACATCATTTTTTTTGTTTCAAAAATGAAATCATTGTGTAAAACTTACATAAATAAAAAAAAAGTATACATATTAGGTATCGCCGCGTCCGTATCGCCCGGCTCTATAAAAATATCACATGATCTAACCCCTCAGATGACCACCGTAAAAAAATAAAAATAAAAACGGTGTAAAAAAAGCCATTTTTTGTCATCTTATGTCACAAAAAGTGTAATAGCAAGCAATCAAAAAGTCATATGCACCCCAAAATAGATGCCAATCAAACCGTCATCTCATCCCGCAAAAAATGAGACCCTACTTAAGATAATCTCCCAAAAACTGAAAAAACTATGGCTCTTAGACTATGGAGACACTAAAACATTTTTTTGGTTTTAAAAATGAAATCATTGTGTAAAACTTACATAAATAAAAAAAATTGTATACATATTAGGTATCGCCGCGTCCGTGACAACCTGCTCTATAAAATTACCACATGATCTAACCTGTCAGATGAATGTTGTAAATAACAAAAAAAAAAACGGTGCCAAAAAAGCTATTTCTTGTTACCTTGCCGCACAAAAAGTGTAATATAGAGCAACCAAAAATCATATGTACCCTAAACTAGTACCAACAAAACTGCCACCCTATCCCGTAGTTTCTAAAATGGGGTCACTTTTTTGGAGTTTCTACTCTAGGGGTGCATCAGGGGGGCTTCAAATGGGACATGGTGTAAAAAAAAACAGTCCAGCAAAACCTGCCTTCCAAAAACCGTATGGCATTCCTTTCCTTCTGCGCCCTGCCGTGTGCCCGTACAGCAGTTTACGACCACATATGGGGTGTTTCTGTAAACTACAGAATTAGGGCCATAAATAATGAGTTTTGTTTGGCTGTTAACCCTTGCTTTGTAACTGGAAAAAAAATATTAAAATGGAAAATCTGCCAAAAAAGTGAAATTTTGAAATTGTATCTCTATTTTCCATTAAATCTTGTGCAACACCTAAAGGGTTAACAAAGTTTGTAAAATCAGTTTTGAATACCTTGAGGGGTGTAGTTTCTTAGATGGGGTCACTTTTATGGAGTTTATAATCTAGGGATGCATCAGGGGGGCTTCAAATGGGACATGGTGCCAAAAAAACAGTCCAGCAAAATCAGCCCTCCAAAAACCAAACGGCGCACCTTTCACTCTACGCCCCGCTGTGTGCCCGTACAGTAGTTTACGGCCACATATTGGGTGTTTCTGTAAACAGCAGAGTCAGGGCAATAAAGATACAGTCTTGTTTGGCTGTTAACCCTTGCTTTTTTAGTGGAAAAAATGGGTTAAAATGGAAAATTAGGCAAAAAAATGAAATTCTCAAATTTCATCGCCATTTGCCAATAACTCTTGAGCAACACCTAAAGGGTTAACGACGTATGTAAAATCAGTTTTGAATACCTTGAGGGGTGTAGTTTCTTAGATGGGGTCACTTTTAGGGAGTTTCTCCTCTAGGGGTGCATCAGGGGGCTTCAAATGGGACATGGTGTAAATAAACCAGTCCATAAAAATCTGGCTTCCAAAAACCATACGGCACACCTTTCCCTCTACGCCCCGCTGTGTGGCCGTACAGTAGTTTACGGCCACATATTGGGTGTTTCTGTAAACGGCAGAGTCAGGGCAATAAAGATACAGTCTTGTTTGGCTGTTAACCCTTGGTTTGTTAGTGGAAAAAATGGGTTAAAATGAAAAATTAGACAAAAAAATGAAATTCTCAAATTTCCTCCCCATTTGCCAATAACTCTTGTGCAACACCTAAAGGGTTAACAACATATGCAAAATCAGTTTTGAATACCTTGAGGGGTGTAGTTTCTTAGATGGGGTCATTTTTGGGTGGTTTCTATAATGTAAGCCTCGCAAAGTGACTTGAGACCTGAACTGGTCCCTAAAAATTGAGTTTTTGTAAATTTCTGAAAAATTTCAAAATTTGCTTCTAAACTTCTAAGCCTTATAACATCCCCAAAAAATAAAATATCATTCCCAAAACAATTCAAACATGAAGTAGACATATGGGGAATGTAAAGTCATCACAATTTTTGGGCGTATTACTATGTATTACAGAAGTAGAGAAACTGAAACTTTGAAATTTGCTAATTTTTCCAAATTTTTGTTAAATTTGGTATTTTTTGGTGCAAAAAAAAATATTTTTTTTACTCCATTTTACCAGTGTCATGAAGTACAATATGTGACGAAAAAACAATCTCAGAACGGCCTGGATAAGTCAAAGCGTTTTAAAGTTATCAGCACTTAAAGGGACTCTGGTCAGATTTTCAAAAAATGGCCTGGTCCTAAGGTGTAAAAAGGCTGTGTCCTTAAGGGGTTAAGCAAGGTAGAGGTTGCATCAATTTTCACATCTGAATTGCTATGTCTATCTTGTATACTCCGAATACAATTAAAATCCCCTAAAAGAATAATATGGTCACGACCAGGCATAAAAAGCTTAAGAGTTTCTAAGAATAAAATACGTTCACGTTTAAAAGCAGGGGCATACACACTAAAAACTTTAAAACGTTGTCCTAAAAACTCCAAACTTAAAAAAACACATCTACCTGGTAACACAACTTTAAACTCCAAAACATTAATATTATTATTCTTCACTAAAATCCCAACACCTTCATTTTTATTCTCCGTGCAAGGCGACCAAAAGGATTTGCCACACTCCCACTCTGACTCATGAGGGGCAGACCTTATTGCGCATTCTTGTATACACAAGATATCAGCTTTAACACCTTTTAAAAAATCAAATACTGCAGCTCTCCTATTATTAGATCCAATACTTCTAACATTCAAAGTAGCTAAAACCAAACTCATTATTAAGATTAGGGTTGTCCCGATACCGATACTAGTATCGGTATCGGGACCGATTCCGAGTTTTCTCGGCGGTACTCAGCCTCCGATACCCCGCCCCGATACATAAATAGAATACTTTTTTTTTTCCCGCAATGAATATTTTTGCGGCCCGGCAAAGATGCAGCATCGGGAGAGAGGAGGGGCTGGAGTCCGTAACTATGGGCGGGGCCCGGTGCAGTCACTGTACTCTTACACCGGGCCCCGCCGCTCACCAAAGTATTTATAAACGTGAATCCTTATCCTGTTATTAAGTTGAACTAACGCTGCCCTCTCCCATGTTCCCATGTTCCCCTGTATCCCCCTGTAAGCTTCAATAGCAGGCAGAGCAGACGGCAGCAGTAACGTCACTCACTGACGTAGAGCGCCTGCTCCGCCCACTTTATGAATGAAGCAGGCGGAGCAGACGCGCGACGTCAGTGAGTGACGTTACTGGTGCCGTCCGCTCTGCCTGCTATGGAAGCTTAAGTAAGTGCTGTGGGGATACAGGGGGATACAGGGGAACATGGGAGAGGGCAGCGTTAGTTCAACTTAATAACAGGATAAGGATTCACGTTTATAAATACTTCGGTGAGCGGCGGGGCCCGGTGTATTGGGGGACACTGTTATGAGGGGGATCTGTGGATGACATATAGCAGTGTCATCCACAGATCCTCCCCATAACAGTTCCATCCACAGATCCCCTATAACAGCACCATCCACAGATCCCCCACCAAATAACAATGCCATCCTCAGATCCCCCCACCCCATAACAATGCCATCCACAGATATCCCACCCCATAGCAGTACCATCCACAGATCCCCATAACAGTGCCATCCACAAATCCCCATAACAGTGCCATCCACAGATCCCCCATAACAGTGCCATCCACAGATCCCCCATAACAGTGCCATCCACAGATCCCCATAACAATGCTATACACAGATATCCCACCCCATAGCAGTACCATCCACAGATCCCCATAACAGTGCCATCCACAAATCCCCATAACAGTGCCATCCACAGATCCCCCATAACAGTGCCATCCACAGATCCCCCATAACAGTGCCATCCACAGATCCCCCATAACAGTGCCATCCACAGATCCCCCATAACAGTGCCATCCACAGATCCCCCATAACAGTGCCATCCACAGATCCCCATAACAGTGCCATCCACAGATCCCCCATAACAGTGCCATCCACAGATCCCCCATAACAGCGCCATCCACAGATCCCCCATAACAGTGCCATCCACAGATCCCCCATAACAGTGCCATCCACAGATCCCCCATAACAGTGCCATCCACAGGTCCCCCATAACAGTGCCATCCACAGATCCCCCACATGACAGTGCGTCATCCACAGATCCACAGATCCCCCAAAACGGTCACATGACATTTAAAAAAAGTATCGGTATTCGGTATCGGTGACTACTTGAAAAAAAGTATCGGTACTTGTACTCGGTCCTAAAAAAGTGGTATCGGGACAACCCTAATTAAGATGTTAAAATTTTTACAATCCATAACTATTTTATGAAGATTGGCTATCCACTTTTCTTTCGACAACAGGCGATCCTACATCAGAATCCCTGAAAGTAGTATTAGACCACACAGGATCCTTCTGGCTTCCAGTCCAAACTCCGCCCTCTCCTTTCTTTGGTCTTTTTGGGACAGAACCAGGAGAATTTAAATCAATTTCCAATTCCTCATAATCACTACTTACTTTTTGACCAGGAGTTATGGGAGCATCTGAATCACATCCACTCATCTGGTATTCCATATCTTCACCTTCTCCCACAACATGATCCGGAAATTCTTCCTCCTCTCCCTCATCACATTCATCACTGCTAGAAATTTCACCACCTAATGTCCTTTCAAGGGCAGCAACAGTCTCCTGGGATCTCGCCTTCTTCTTCTTCTTTTTTTTCCCAGAAGCCCTCTGCCACTCCCCCTCATTTGAATTTCCCGCCAAAACCGCCTCTCCCTCCATGTGGTCACCAAACACAGTCTCCATTTTGTTTTCATTTTTACCACTTCCACTCTCCTTCTCATGAGTAACATTTGAGACAATAACACTTGCACTGTTTTTCACACGCTCAGCATATGTCCCACCACTTGACCGCTGCACCCTACTTTTTTTCTCCACAATTTCTACACGTGACTGCCTGTTATCAAACAACATACATTTCCGCGCCAAATGATCCCCACTTCCACAAACATCACAATAACGCTTTTCAGTACAGTCTTTCACCATATGCCCAGTCTGCCCACAATTCCTACACACATCACCTTTTTGCGGACATTCCTCTTGCAAATGGCCATAATTCATGCAGTGTCTACAGTATTTGAGTATTCGGCCTTTTGGCAAGATCTTTCTTGTCAGGAGGACCCAAGCCATGCCCATGGCCCTGCAGCCTCGCCTTCTAGGCTTAAGCTGCTCGCTGCTTTTGGGGGTAGGCAGTGGTTCTGCTTAGGGAAGCGATCATGAAGGTCTGCTACGCTGAGACCGGGGAACCCCGTGTCAAACATGGCTTTGCCATAATCGTCGATGAGGAGAGGAGGAATGCCTTTACTACGCCGTACCTGGTCCAGGAAGTCCTTTTTGAGATCCTGAACGTCTGGAGGGAACATATCCTTTGCCTACAAGACCCCAGAGGGGGTAAGTACATCCTGGTTCTGACCAGTGCTGGTGCGTGTCATAATTTATACATGTCTTTAAAGGAAAATGAAAAAAAATGCAAAGTTGGATGGACTTACTTTTGTCTTGCTTTACAACGATGATGTTCATTTGGTTATCATAATGTACAACCCTTATGTAACCAGAGAGTGCATTGAAGTCTTTTTACGCCAATACTGCTCATACATATGTTTCTCTCACCCTGTTAAAAACTCTGAGGGTCTATGGACGGGAAAGTACAAATATTACGTACGTTTTGCTGAGGATGCGGATGGACCAGGTGGTGTTCGTTATCCTCCCCAAAAATTGCAGGGATGCAGGGATCCTTTCCTTTTCAGGAGCCCCAACGTATTGCCGCCGATGTAGGAGGTATGGTCACACCCAGGAGGGATGCACTGAATCCTTCCTCTGGTGCAATAGATGCGCTAAGTCAGGACATGTGGTAGCAACATGCACAAATCACCCAGTGTGTAATGCTTGTGGTAAGGAGGGACATATCTTTAGGAACTGTCCACTGAGGCCAGGAAAGCGCTCTTATGCGGACGTCCTGAGGAGAGACCCAGTAAAACCTGACGAGGGAGGGGCTGTGACCCCTGAACCCAGTATGGAGGAGGAGGTTGTGGAGGAACACGAGGATGAGGATGGAGGTATGGATTCTTCCAGTGTGGAAGAAGAGATACTCCAACTCCTGGATGTCCAGACAGGACTACAGGGGGAGGGAGAAGGAGAAAGAGAAATGTCTCTTTCCGAAACCCCGGTCATCACCTATGCTGGAGCAGAACCAAGTCAAGTGGAGGCAGAGGGTCAAGGTGACTTCACAACCACGCAGACGAGACCAGCGGAGGAGGCGGTACAACCCCTAAAAGGCAAAGGACAAAGGACCCTGATGTTACCTGGAGGATATGATGAAGCAAGCCCGCTCAGGGAGGGTGCGTACCCTAGGTCACAAATTCCTGATCATATGCCTTTTTTAGACGGTCAAGGGACTGGGGGCTTTACATCAGGCTTCCTCCCTCAAGGCGAAATAGGATGAGAAAAAGTTGGGGCATGGGCAATTATGTGAGAGACAAAATCCTTACATGGATGCCAAAGCTGCACTTAATACATTATCCTTGAATGTAAGATCGATAAAATCAAGGGCAAGAAGGGTGGCAGTCTTTGACTTTCTAAAAATCCAAAAAGCGGACATTATTGCTCTGCAGGAATGTGGGATCTCAGATTCCTCAGCTAGGAAAGATTGGGCAGATGGGGCTTCCATCTGGTCCGGGTCCCTAACAAATAAGAATGATGGTGTAGGGATACTTCTGAAAAACAAAGATTTGGTTTTTGACACTTATATGGTGGTGGAGGTGGGGAGATGTATGATTGCGGTTGTGAAGTATAGAGGTTGGAAGGTGCGGATTGTGAATGTGTATGGTTCAGTAAGAAAAGAAGAAAGATTAGATCTGTTAGAAAGGTTGCATGTTCTTTTGACAGGGAGAATGCCTACCATTTTTCTAGGGGACTTTAATTGTGTGCTTAAAGGTGAGAAGAAAGATGTGACAGGTAACAAGTTATCACAAATACTAAATGATTTCTCCTTTATAGATGCTGCAAGTCGTCAGAGTAGTCCACTTTTACCAACATATAAATCGGATAGGGGTAATAGTTCTTCAAGGATAGATTTTGTTTTTCTGAACAATAATTTGAAGTGTAGTGATTTTGTACAAAAAGATGTGGTGTTCTCGGATCATATGATGTTAGGATGTTGTGTGGAAAGTGATACTGAGGAAGCATATGGGCGTGGTGTGTGGAAGTTGAATGTAAGTTTTCTTGAAGATGAATCAATTATGGCTGCCTTTTAAAGATAAGTATGTGTATTGGAAGAAAAGGAAAGAAGAGTATGATGATGTGTTAATATGGTGGGAGTGGGTAAAAGGTAAAATTAAATCTTTTTTCAAAAAATGGGGGTATAAAAAAGCACGGATGTTAAGGAATGAGTATAATGAGCTAAATGTTAGATATGAATGGTTGTTAAAGGTGAGAGCAATGGGGGTGGAGGTGAGTGATTTGTTGGAAGAGGTGAGAGTGCAAAGGAAAAAAAAGGTGGAAAGGAAAGGTAAAGAGATAATTTATAGATCAAAAGTAGAACATCTTGATAAGAATGAGAAATGTACTAGATTCTTTTTTAAAAAGGTATGTGGGAAAAAAACAAATATGGATGCTATGCTAAATAAGAACGGGGAATGTGTTAGTGGTAAAAGAATAATGGGTGTGGTGGAAGAATTTTATCAAGATTTGTTCTCAAAGAAATGGGTTGATGAAAAGTTAATGTATGATGTTTTGAGAAGTATGGAGGGAAGACTGACTAAGGAGGATTGTGCCGTTATGAGTGATGAAGTTACGGAAGATGAAGTAAAAAATGCAGTTATGGGAAGCAAAAAGAACAAAACTCCGGGGATGGATGGGATACCTGTAGAAAAATTTGTACATGAAGGCTTGGGAATGGATGGGTGATGATTTGGTGGAGATTTGTAAATTTATGTGGGAGAATGGGGTATTATGTGAAAGTATGAGAGAAAGCGTGGTGGTTCTTATATATAAAAAGGGTGATAGGAGAAAAATTGAAAATTGGAGACCTATATCATTGTTGATTATAAAATCTTTAGTAAAATGTTGGCTGGTAGAATGAGAAGTGTGATTGGGAGTGTTATTGAGGAAGATCAAGTTTGTGCAGTGCCGGGGAGAAGTATGTTTGATAATTTAGTGTTATTGAGGGATTTTGTTGGAGATTGTATGAGCCGGAAAAGGAAATGTATGCTTTTTTTTAATTGATTTTGAAAAAGCTTTCGATAGAGTTGCACATGATTTCATGTTTGTTGTTTTGCAGAGAATGGGTTTTCCTAAGGTGTTTTTGAATGGTGTTAAATGCTTATATAAAGAAGCAAAAAGTAGTTTTTTGGTGAATGGGAGATTGAGTGAGGAGGTTGAGATAATGTCAGGAGTAAGGCAAGGATGTCCGATGTCTCCGATGTTGTTTATTTGTGTAATGGAAGTGTTGTTATGTTTGATGAGAAAGGATAAAGTTATGAGTGGATTGTTGATTCCTGGAAGTATGGGTAAAACTGTGAATGTGTTGAGTTATATGGATGATATTGTAATTATAAATGACAATATGGCTGCAATAAGGAGAGGAAGATTGTGTTTGGATTTATTTTGTGGAGCATCAGGTTTTAAGGTGAATTGGGGAAAGTGTATTTTTAAGTGTTTTGGTGACAAGGATACTAGATTAGAAGATGTGAGGAATGAGGAAGGTGCAGTTAAAGTGTTGGGAGTATGGTTTAATGATGATTTAAAAGGGAATGAAAGTTGGGATGAGTGTGGTAAAAAAATTGAAAATAAAGTAAATTTTTGGAGATTGAGAGAGCTGTCTTTAGTGGGTAAGGTTTTGATCATTAAGGCAGTGATTCTGCCAATTATGTTTGTGTTCTTAATATGTCCTGGAAATAGAGTGAAGGTGATGAAAGTAGAAAAAATGATCTTTACCTTTTTGTGGGGTAGTCGGATGGAAAAATTAAAAAGAGATTATGTGTATAGATTGGGTGAGAATGGTGGTTTAGGAGTGGTGAATCTTAAAATTTTCTTGAGTATAAATTATATTAAGATGTTTGTGTGTTTGTTAGGTAAGGGTAATAAGAGTTCATGTATGGTAAGGTATACGTCAGGATGGATGTTATATGGGCTGAATTGGTTTGTGCGTGATGCAAGAATTCGGGTTGCGTTTAAGTGTCCTGTGTGGTATATGATAATTGAAAACTTTATTAAGGGGAATGATTTGATGTCCTTTTGTATGAATGATTTCAAGATTAAGAGTATGGTTATGAGAAGAGTGCGACAGAATGAGTTTGTGTGTGACATTTTAAGCTTGAGATCGGATGAAGCAATAGAAGTGTGGAAAAAAAATTCAATAAAAGGTCTGACGAATAGACAAAAGGATATTGCGTGGATAGTTTGTCATAACATTTTGCCTGTACGTGAAGTGCAAAAGAGAAGAGATTTAGTTGAGTCGTAAGTGTGTCCAAGGGATGGGTGTGGTGAGAGTGAATCAGTTAGACATTTGATGTGGGGGTGTGATTATGCAAAAGAGGTTTGGGGAAAGCTGGGAGGATTGGTTAAGGAATTGACGGGTAATAATAATGTTAATGCGAGAAGTGCTATGTTTGGAATGGGAGCTTGTGGAAAATTAAAAGTGAGGATGATGTGGTTCATTATGATGTGTGTGATGGAGAGCTTATGGGATGGACGGAATTTGATTGTTTTTAAGAAGAAGGATGTACCAGTCTTTGAATGTGTAAAATTAGTTCTTTCTAGACTGTATGTAATTTATATTTGGGATAGGCAGAAAGGTGTTATGGATGCGGAAGGGGTGTGGAAACTCAAAAAGTGGAGGTTTTTAGTGAAGGAGTAAGTTTTTTTCATAAAGAAATTTAAAAATAAAAGTAAAAAAAGAGAAACCTATGATGTCACAATAAAAGCAACTTTGATGAGATGCTGATGTTTCAGTTTATGTTGCTAATATTGATCTGAAAGGTTTTAGAAAAAAATAAATAAATTTGAGTTCCCCCTGAAAAAAACAGAAGCCTCTCTCTCCCCCTATAGAAAAAACAGCAGGAACCGCCATATTCTTTTTAAATTTTACAAAAAATCTCCTCTTCCCATTAAGGTATCCATGTTTATTGGTTAATCTTTGGTCAAAGCTCACTTCATCACAATACCGCCTTAAAAAAGCTGCAACAGTCATATCACCAACCTTAGGGTTATACATATGGACCACTAACGTTTGTCTCACCATTTGAAAGGAAGGAATAATTTTAACATGTTCCAAAAAGGCCTGCTTCTTCTCCTCTTTCATCTTCAGCAAATCCATATATATTCTTTGGCACAACCCCTCGGAAACAAACCGTTAAATCGTAAATACCCTGTTTAGGGAAATCTTGTAAAGCCAACACATCCTTTACCTGTAGGTACTCCAACTTCTTCAACACCTCTCCAACGACTTTATCCAGCCCGATGTTCATCCGGAAACCATCTTCTACCTCCAACCGCACAGTGTCCTCAAGACCTTGAGACATTTTTTAAATAGCGTAGGTTCACCAAAAAGCTCACCCACTAGATCGCACTCGATAACACCCAGGGCCTCCCGAAAGGAGGACCCCGATAACTCCTTACCGACCAAGACCAAATGCGACACCTTTCATAAAAAAAAATGCATTTTCCTGATCTGCAAGGGTTAAATTCAAGTGTAATATATACAGCTTTCATATTCTGTTACCAAAAAAAGACTTTTTTGGCAATCTACCACATCTGGATTAGTCAGTGTGCAATTAAAGCTAAAAATGAACCCATCATTTTCAAGGGTTTGAAAAACACACTTTAAAAAAAAAAAAAAAGTATTTTTCTGATCTGCAAGGGTTAAATTCAAGTTTAATATATACAGCTTTTATATTCTGTTACAAAAAAAAACACTTTTTTGGCAATCTACAACATCTGGATTAGTCATTGTGCAAGTTAAGCTAGAAATACACCCATCATTTTCTGGGGTTTTAAAAACACACTTTTTTGCCAAAAATCGGTATTTTCCTGATCTGCAAGTTTTAAATTCAAGTTTAATATATAGCAGCTTTCATATTCTGTTACCAAAAAAATACTTTTTTGGCAATCTACAACATCTGGATTAGTCAGTTTGCAATTAAAGCTAGAAATACACCTATCATTTTCTGGGGTTTGAAAAACAAACTTTTTTTTTTTTTTTTTAAACTGTATTTTCCTGATCTGCAAGTGTTAAATATAAGTTTAATATATACAGCTTTTATATTCGGTTACCAAAAAAAACACTTTTTTGGCAATCTACAACATCTGGATTAGTCAGTGTGCAATTTATGCTAAAAATGCACCCATCATTTTTTGTGGTTTCAAAAACACATTTTTTTGTTAACCACCTCAGCCCCTTTAGCTTAAACACCCTTAATGACCAGGCCACTTTTTACACTTCTGACCTACACTACTTTAACCGTTTATTGCTCGGTCATGCAACTTACCACCCAAATGAATTTTACCTCCTTTTCTTCTCGCTAATAGAGCTTTCATTTGGTGGTATTTCATTGCTGCTGACATTTTTACTTTTTTTGTTATTAATCGAAATTTAACGATTTTTTTGCAAAAAAATGACATTTTTCACTTTCAGTTGTAAAATTTTGCAAAAAAAACGACATCCATATATAAATTTTTCTCTAAATTTATTGTTCTACATGTCTTTGATAAAAAAAAAAATTTGGGGTAAAAAAAAATGGTTTGGGTAAAAGTTATAGCGTTTACAAACTATGGTACAAAAATGTGAATTTCCGCTTTTTGAAGCAGCTCTGACTTTCTGAGCACCTGTCATGTTTCCTGAGGTTCTACAATGGCCAGACAGTACAAACACCCCACAAATGACCCCATTTCGGAAAGTAGACACCCTAAGGTATTCGCTGATGGGCATAGTGAGTTCATAGAACTTTTTATTTTTTGTCACAAGTTATCGGAAAATGATGATTTTCTTTTTTTTTTTTTCCTTACAAAGTCTCATATTCCACTAACTTGTGACAAAAAATAAAAACTTCTATGAACTCACTATGCCCATCAGCGAATACCTTGGGGTGTCTTCTTTCCAAAATGGGGTCACTTGTGGGGTAGTTATACTGCCCTGGCATTCTAGGGGCCCTAATGTGTGGTAAGTAGTTTGAAATCAAAATCTGTAAAAAATGGCCGGTGAAATCCGAAAGGTGCTCTTTGGAATGTGGGCCCCTTTGCCCACCTAGGCTGCAAAAAAGTGTCACACATCTGGTATCCCCGTACTCAGGAGAAGTTGGGCAATGTGTTTTGGGGTGTCATTTTACATATACCCATGCTGGGTGAGATAAATATCTCGGTCAAATGCCAACTTTGTATAAAAAAATGGGAAAAGTTGTCTTTTGCCAAGATATTTCTCTCACCCAGCATGGGTATATGTAAAAAGACACCCCAAAACACATTGCCCAACTTCTCCTGAGTACGGGGATACCAGATGTGTGACACCTTTCGGATTTCACCGGCCATTTTTTACAGATTTTGATTTCAAACCACTTCTCACGCATTCGGCCCCTAAAATGCCAGGGCAGTATAACTACCCCACAAGTGACCCCATTTTGGAAAGAAGACACCCCAAGGTATTTCGTGATGGGCATAGTGAGTTCATGGAAGTTTTTATTTTTTGTCACAAGTTAGTGGAATATGAGACTTTGTAAGGAAAAAAATATATTAAAAAATCATCATTTTCCGCTTACTTGTGACAAAAAATATAAAATTCTAGGAACTCGCCATGCCCCTCACGGAATACCTTGGGGTGTCTTCTTTCCAAAATGGGGTCACTTGTGGGGTAGTTATACTGCCCTGGCATTCTAGGGGCCCTTATGTGTGGTAAGTAGGTAAAATGACCTGTGAAATCCGAAAGGTGCTCTTTGGAATGTGGGCCCCTTTGCCCACCTAGGCTGCAAAAAAGTGTCACACATGTGGTATCGCCGTATTCAGGAGAAGTTGGGCAATGTGTTTTGGGGTGTCTTTTTTCATATACTCCTGCTGGGTGAGAGAAATATCTCGGCAAAAGACAACTTTTCCCATTTTTTATACAAAGTTGGCATTTGACCAAGATATTTATCTCACCCAGCATGGGTATATGTAAAATAACACCCCAAAACACAATGCCCAACTTCTCCTGAGTACGGCGATACCAGATGTGTGACACTTTTTTGCAGCCTAGATGCGCAAATGGAGCCACATTCCTTTTATGAGGGCATTTTTAGACATTTGGATCCCAGACTTCTTCTCACGCTTTAGGGCTCCTAGAATGCCAGGGCAGTATAAATACCCCACATGTGACCCCATTTTGGAAAGAAGACACCCCAAGGTATTCAATGAGGGGCATGGCGAGTTCATAGAAATTTATTTTTTTTGGCACAAGTTAGCGGAAATTGATTTTATTTTTTTTTCTCACAAAGTCTCCCTTTCCGCTAACTTGGGACAAAAATTTCAATCTTTCATGGACTCAATATGCCCCTCACGGAATACCTTGGGGTGTCTTCTTTCTGAAATGGGGTCACATGTGGGGTATTTATACTGCCCTGCATTCTAGGGGCCCTAAAGCGTGAGAAGAAGTCTGGAATATAAATGTCTAAAAAATTTTACGCAATTGGATTCCGTGAGAGGTATGGTGAGTTCATGTGAGATTTTATTTTTTGACACAAGTTAGTGGAATATGAGACTTTGTAAGAAAAAAAAAAAATTTCCGCTAACTTGGGCCAAAAAAATGTCTGAATGGAGCCTTACAGGGGGGTGATCAATGACAGGGGGGTGATCAGGGAGTCTATATGGGGTGATCACCCCCCTGTTATTGATCACCCCCCTATAAGGCTCCATTCAGATGTCCGTATGTGTTTTGCGGATCCGATCCATGTATCAGTGGATCCGTAAAAATCATACGGACATCTGAATGCAGCCTTACAGGGGGGTGATCAATGACAGGGGGGTGATCAATGACAGGGGGGTGATCAATGACAGGGGGGTGATCAGGGAGTCTATATGGGGTGATCACCCCCGTCATTGATCACCCCCCTGTAAGGCTCCATTCAGACGTCCGTATGCGTTTTGCGGATCCGATCCATGTATCAGTGGATCCGTAAAAATCATACGGACATCTGAATAGAGCCTTACAGGGGGGTGATCAATGACAGGGGGGTGATCAGGGAGTCTATATGGGGTGATCAGGGGTTCATAAGGGGTTAATAAGTGACAGGGGGGTGTAGTGTAGTGGTGTTTGGTGCTACTTTACTGAGCTACCTGTGTCCTCTGGTGGTCGATCCAAACAAAAGGGACCACCAGAGGACCAGGTAGCAGGTATATTAGACGCTGTTATCAAAACAGCGTCTAATATACCTGTTAGGGGTTAAAAAAATCACATCTCCTGCCTGCCAGCGAACGATCGCCGCTGGCAGGCTGGAGATCCACTCGCTTACCTTCCGTTCCTGTGAGCACACTCGCCTGTGTGCGCGCGTTCACAGGAAATCTCGCGTCTCGCGAGATGACGCACGGATGCGTCCAGGAGGAATGAATCAACCACCTTCCGGACGCATCTGTGCGTTAGGCGGTCCGGAGGTGGTTAAAAAAAATGCATTTTCCTGATCTGCAAGGGTTAAATTCAAGTTTAATATATACAGCTTTCATATTCTGTTACCAAAAAAAGACTTTTTTGGCAATCTACAACATCTGGATTAGTCAGTGTGCAATTTAAGGTAGAAAAACACACATCATTTTCTGGGGTTTTAAAAACACACTTTTTTTTGCCAAAAAATAGTATTTACCTGATCTGCAAGTGTTAAATTCAAGTTTAATATATACAGCTTTTATATTCTGTTACCAAAAAAAGACTTTTTTGGCAATCTACAACATCTGGATTAGTCAGTGTGCAATTTAAGCTAGAAATACACCCATAATTTTCTGGGGTTTTAAAAACAAACACACTTTTCCCCCCCAAAAAACAGTATTTTCCTGATCTGCAAGTATTAAATTCAAGTTTAATATATACAGCTTTTATATTCTGTTATTAAAAATAAACCCACATTTTTGGCAATCTACAACATCTAGATTAGTCAGTGTGCAATTTAAGCTAGAAATACACCCATCATTTTCTGGGGTTTTAACCACCTCAGCCCCCCTAGCTTAAAGAGGACCTTTCACTTGTAAAAACTATGTGAACTAAGTATGCTGCCATGTAGAGCGGCGCCAGGGGATCTCACTGCACTTACTATTATCCCCGGGCACCGCTCCATTCTCCCGTTATGCCCTCCGGTACCTTTGCTCCTTAAGTTATAGTAGGCGGGTCTTCCCTTGTCCTGTGGGCGTCGCCTTCTCCTAGGCTGCAGTGCTGGCCAATCGCAGTGCACAGCTCACAGCCTGGGAGGTTTTTTCTCCCAGGCTGTGAGCTGTGCGCTGCGATTGGCCAGCGCTACAGCCTAGGAGAA